>NC_063195.1:17666043-17831043 GCF_017589495.1 Alosa alosa
TCAATATGTTCAGAAAGCACTGATAGGCCTACACAAGCTGAAATAGTTTCAAAAAGTGTTCATGTTTAATTGGCTATGTGCTTATAGCTTAACTTACCCTACCATAACTTGGAGTTTTCTATTTCTGTTATTTGGATGCAATGAGTGAGAAGTAAGAGTTCAAAATAAAACTTTAGGCTACTGTATTCTCCTGATAACGTGAGTGGAATGGATTTAAAGTGGACGCGAACATAAAAAGACGCAGAGTGGCTACATGATACAGTGCACATTTTGCGGTGAAAAAGTTCCGCCTTTTAAAATCAGGTGTAGCCTAATAAAAATCGTAGTTAAAACCATAAATTAGACAACAGAATCAGTAGGGGACCAGTTTTGTTCCATTGTACCAGGCCTACTGTATGTCAAAAGCAGGCTCAGATGAAGCTGGGAAGGATTAAACACACGGTTTCCACATCGCGGTAATCAACAGTGATAATCATGATGTTTGAAATGAAAACGGTAATTATTATCGTTAACATTTTTATCGCCGTTTACCATTATACCGGTAATCGTTACATCCCTACTTTGGATACAAGTTAGTTAAATACAGAAACATTATCCTACTTGACTAGCACAAGTTTCCAAAATTAGGTCTACAGTATACCTTTAACTGTTAAATCAGTGTATCGTTAGAATTACTAGCTGATAACCTGTGTATGATGTGGGTCAATAAGGGAATAATGTGTCATAAAAACATGACTATGAATGAGGAAGTGAATTTAGGGTTAAGATCAAAATCATTAAACCCACAATATCTAAAGGCTTAGGCCTACATTTTTACATGGTGAGCACTGCATGTGATTTTTGCATATACCGGTAATCATCCAGATATATAAAACATACATGCAGCATGTACTGTAAATCAAATATCTACTAGGCCTACTTCATCCATTTTCAATTTTAATCACTCCGAAGAGTATGTAGAAGTAGCCTATTCTATACTCTTTGTCACTCAGAACAGTGCTTATGAAAGGTAAACACTACACTCTTGTGGTCATACGTCAGTACTGCATTTCCATATGATTTACAATACATTTACATTTGGCGGACGCGTTTATCCAAAGTGGCTTACATCATTACACCATTTAAGCATTTTAACATTTAAGCTACAGCTACAGCAAAAGAATAACATTTAAGATACAGTGAAGGGGAGATTATAGCTAGGACTTCCACTGCATCTGTCAATACTAGTACTAGAGGATAGGAGTGCCTACATATTGTACTACTCAAAGTATGGTAGGAGGAGAAGTGGTAGAGGAGGAGCTCATTGATCAGCGGGATAATATGTGCTCTTTTTGGTTGATTAAAGACCAGATGGGCCGTACCGCTCGGGACCATCTGATTCTGCATTCCAATGTGGTTCCATGAGCTTAACATCTCCATTTGACTGCTGAGATCCCGAAAAAGTTAATTGAGCATAATTGGCTAGTATTTAGCCTGAGTTTGTTTATTCACCTTATTCAGGTGGCGGCCATAGTGTGAACCAAAACGAGGCTACAGGGTACATTGACTATATCATTAATGCATTTTCGCCACCTCCTACCAAATGCACAACAATCCGGTTTGTGTACCCTGTAGCCTCGTTTTGATTTACAATAGCCGCCACCTGAATAAGGCAGATAGTGTAGGCCTATAGCCTGACATTGTCATACTCAAATTCTAGTCAGAATATGAGTCTGATACTGCTCCATTGGGACGTAATTATGGGGCGTGCTTCAACCGATACAGGGGGGGAATGCCTCTGCACTCAATTGGATAGACCTAACCAATCAGAGCAACAAAATAGCTTACCGTGAGGTGTAGGAAGAAAACACACGAACCATCCTTCTGCTCCTATATCCCCTCCGTTTTTAAAATAATTCTGTTGAACAGTGATATGCTACAAACATGTTAAACAGCTGGGAAAGGCTGTCGCAAATCCCTCGAACAGGTGGTCAATCAGAGATTTCAAACGAACGAGGGAACATGTTGCAATGCAACAGCGCTGTTTTCTCTTGATGAAAGTGAAACCACCAGTTTTCCCACATCTCAACTTTGGCCAAAGTTTTCAGAAATAATCGTTTTCAGTGATACAAACTCATTAAATAATATGAATTTTCCATATGGGGTCTTAAAAGCCATGTATCCTTCTAGCCACAGCGTTTTTGTTTCAAACATAAGCCTAATCTAAGCGTGCTCAGATGACGTGATAGACCAAGCGCTGTTGCTTACCTGTCCATCATCGTAAAGCCTGATTTGATTGGTCCGCCTGATTTAGGGCGAGCATACTTGCCCCACAATGGAGCAATGCCAGACCGAACTTCCCGTGGGACGGGACTAAGTTCGGAATGGCACCCAGGCTAGTAGGCCTAAGGTTATACTGGTGTTCTAAACGAGATGACAGTCCTCTCTGACTAAAACGCTGCGTGTTTTCTGTCGGTGACAGACAAAACGTCACCAATATCATGCTGAGCTAAATAGCCTAGGCTACTGCAACCGCGATTTGACAAAACGATAGTGTTGCAAGGTAGCCTGCTAACTATGAAAACAGTTATTTAAGTTAGCATTTGACATTTCACTTTGGCAGTTCTAAGCTATAGGCTATTCTTGAGAAAAAATGAATTCCGGAGAGTAGCCTATCCGACAGCTTCGTGGTAATTTCCCACGCTACTTATTGTTTTCAATGAGATCTGTGACCATGGCATCACACTAAACTGACATTGAAATTAAAGACGTGAAAATAGATTATTGACGGAATGTTTTACAACCCTGTCCGTCAAAACGACGGACAATGAGAACGTCTAGTGCAACCTCAAAAAAGAGCCAAAAGAGCAGTCTCTGAAAATGAGTGTTGTGTAAAATAAGCAGATAATGTTAATAAAAAGTTGTTTAATAAATTAAGTCTTCAGAACTTACGAGTTAATTAAGTGATGCAAGTTACTGTTTATTATGTAGAATGGGAAAAAAACAAGAACTTGAATTTGGGACACTAGTAGTTAAGTCCGGGACAGTGGCAAGTAGAATTCGGGACAGCTGCGGGACACTGAGAAAAAAAGTTAATTTCGAGCCCTGGGGCATACTGCACTACACGGTGAGGGTACATCACAGACATACTGCACTAAACGGTGACATCATAGACATACTGCACTACACGGTGAGGGTACATCAGGGGCATACTGCACTACACGGTGACATTGTGGGATAAATTTTATATGTCTCTCATTGAATGTTTAGTATACCTTACATACATGTAGTGAAATCTAATTGTCATCTCCTTACTCTGACCCTTGTGTTTTCGGAAACTCCTATGTTAGAATGTTTAGTTAAATGAACCCTTGTGTCAGCGAATTGTGGGTAACCCTCAGGATGGGGGGTCATAAATATTTCTTATCTTTGTCAAAACACCAGATGGTTAAGTGGGGTTGTAAACATTTCTTATCTCTGTTAAAATACCAGATGGTTAAGTGATTAATGGAGGGTGACAACTTGTGATTTTCCATGGGTGTGGGGTAAGGTATAAGAGTTGGCTTCACCCACAGATGTGTGGGCTTGTTACTTTGACATTTCATGTGGGTAACATGCTCCCGGCGTCGTGAATAAAGCTGCAGTCTCACACCAGTTGTCTTGGATTAATTTTGACCACAACATCACGGTCATACTGCACTACACGGTGACATCACAGACATACTGCACTACACAGTGAAGGTACATCAGCACGGCTGGTTATGGAGTGGAGGCCATGCCAGTCTATTGGCAAACAGAAACAGTCTATGGGCATATAGGCAGTGGGCACTGTAAAAAGCAGTCCTTACAGGATCTTGCCAGGGCTTGTTCTGATGGACGTGACCAAAAGTCACACTGAATTTGCTGTGTGAATTCTTAACCATGGCTGTAATTTTAAGACAAACCATGGCTGTGATGTTCTAGCATGTAGGAAAGAGATATATCGCAAAGGCTAAGACCGTCATTGGCTGTGGGCAAATGTAACTGAATGTGCTGTGTGAATTCTCAATAATTGTTGTCATTTTTAAACCATTCAACCATTTAAACCATTCACAAATAATGCTGGAATTCTGTGATTTTTCATTTGCATTACAGAAACATTGAACATTTTATGTCTGACCATGAACCCCCTTTTGTCATACTGAATAGGAAAAAGAACATTACAGCAATGAGCAGTGGTGAACTGTCTGACCTCGTCGTTGAGCAGGCAGTGGACAAGGAAGATGAAGGTGCCCTGCTGTGAGGTGAAGAGGAGGAAGAGCACCTCTAGAACCCTGCTGCTGGAGAGGAACATGCCCAGTATCCAGGGGGAACCGAGGATGATGAACTGGGCCATGATTTTAAACAGAAGCAGCCTGCAGCAGAGGGTCGGATGAGTCCATAATAAGAGTGAGCTCCACCTGGGATTGCTGAATGTGTGTGTGTGTGTGTGTATGTGTGCATGTGTGTGTGTGTGTGTGTGTGTCTCTCTCTCTGTGTGTGTGTGTGTGTGTGTGTGTGTGTGTGTGTGTGTGTGTAGAGAGAGAGAGAGAGAGAGAGAGAATGAAGTATGTATGTACTGTATTCATAATATGCACAGTATGTGTGTGTACAGTATTTATGAGAGAGAGAGAAAGACAGAGAGATAGAGTGTTTATTACCTGGTGTATTTGAGCTTGGAGATATTGCTGCGAGCCTCTTTCAGAGTGAGATGGACATTAATCAGGATAGCGATGAAGAGGATGATGTTCCCCTTAAAAAAACACACAATGCAATAGACAGCAGCTTACCAGAGAACACATCTGAGTGTTGTACATTACATTACATTACACTACATTATTCTTAGGTCAGAATATGTGCTTTAAACAAGATTTACCCACTACCCAATTCCCATCTACACAGTCCATGAGAAGATAAACAATACTAAACATGAGGTATACAATGAGTTGCACTTTTAAATCCTTTAAAATCCTGGTGAAAGCCCCAGCTGTGGCACAACTGGCTGGGGCACCTGCACCATGCGCCGGCGACCCGGGTTCGATTCCCGCCCCGTGGTCTTTTCCGGATCCCACCCGACTCTCTCTCCCACTCACTTCCTGTCGTTCTCCACTGTCCTGTTTGATTAAAGGCATAAAAAGCCCCCAAAAAATAATAATAATAATAAATCCTGGTGAAAATAAAGAAGATAAAAAACATTTAAATTCTACTCTTTTACCCAGCCCCTGTACTATACATATTACTGGACCGTTCTTGACCTGAGAACTGCATGTAGTTTGGTTACAATATTAGTACGCACTGTGAGAATGAAGCACATGGGTCCAAGAAAGCTCCAGTTGAATCCGTAATCAACCTGTAGCCAGCACCTGTGTGACAGAGTGAGAGAGTGAGAAAGATGAAACAGCATATGAAACACAGGAACTGGAGGAGACCTGTCTTGGCTACAGGGAGATAAAAGCTCTTGGACAATGCAGCATGTCAATTTATCTATACTGTATAAATGAATGAATGAATGAATGAAATGCAATGAAAACATTTAATTTCTGTTGTCCTGTCCTGGAAAGCCTGAAGTCACCCTCGTTAGGGGAGAGGACTATTGTGCTCTAACTTGTCTAGTGAGTTAACTGAGTTAACTGTCTTGGCTACAGGAAGATAAAAGCTCTTGGATCCATGAGACAATTGCTCCATGCTGTATAAATTAACAAATGAATTAATTCATTAATTTCATTTATGAACAAATGGAGCATAGCGTTAGTTCAGGCAGGCCACGGAGTTGAGTTTGAGTTTATTCACAATACCACTTCAAACATTACAAAAAAAAACAGTATGGGTATGAGTCACGCCCAGCAACTTGGCTAACTGCTCAGCTGACTACCCAGCTGATTGATCAGCTGATCACTCGCTCTTATATTGGTGGACATCATTCAAGGCGCCCTTTTTAAAGGTAAACTATGCAGTATTGGCAATTTCCTTACTGTTTTTTTTGTTTTTGCTTCTTTTTCGCTGGCTCTGTCATGACGAATGTCTGAGAAACTCCATCGCTATCTTTTTCTAGCCGGTGCCTGGAGTGTATGTGTATTTGAATGCAGTAAAGCAATTCGTTACACTCGTTATACTTCCTGACACTGAGGCGGGGAAGCCATTCCAATGACTCTGAAGCAGTAAAATGAAAGTAAATTAAGCTAAAAAACGTGCATATTAAGCTAAAAAACCTGCATAGTGTGCCTTTAATCTGCTGTAGCCTGCCTACTCTGCTGCTTTCTCTGCAAGCCTTTTTGCAACCCACCTCCACCCCATCTCCTCCTCACATCTGACTTATCAATGTCTAGTTGTCTGGTCTGTTCTGTACCCTATGGGGGGTTTATCTTGCTGCTCTCTCTGTATTAGGCTTTCCATGTTTGCACATGGAAGTGCAGGGGGCTCCCAGAACAGAACCATACCGCCAAATGAAACATTATGCATTACCAATACCAATCAAACTTCTTGACAAGACTGAAATGAGTTAATGAGTGAATGAACAAAAGAATGAATGAGTGAATGAAATGCAATAAAAACAATTCTGTTGTCCTATCCTGGAAAGCCTGACACACACACACACGTTATGCAAGCAACAGCATGCAGCAGTTTTTAATGTAGATCTTTTGTTTTCACTTTGGGTTGGATCATGTCATATGCAGATCACTTTTCCATGTCTTGTTTTATGGACAGCTAGTTTTGGCATCATCTTTTCAAGTTAATTTTGATAGTATAGAAACACAAGAGTTATTCACACACTAACCATCCCAGGTTGTGCAAAGATCTTCACAGCGGCTTTTATCAGCCAGCATCCATTTCAGTTTATTTGGAACCTCAAGGGCAGAGCTGCACCTACAGTGGCAATCCTACATATCGCACCAATGGATGTTGGTGGTCTACCAATGAAAGAAGCTCTTTTCAAATATGAACACTCAGTACTAAATGCAGACAATACATACATTTTAATCCACATTTGCATGGCAGGCTTACTGTCAGATGGCGTAGGGTAATGTTGACTGGGTTTGGCAGTGTGTTGTTCAGGGTCTTGGGCGAGATGACCGATACTACTTTGGACATCATTGTGTTCTTTACTGTATGGTCATCTGAGTGGAAAAGGCTGGCATTGAGGACTTCCTCCATGTTGTTGTACACAACAAGGGCAACAGACGCTGAACCTAGGACACAAACAAAGGTGATTGGCGATATCTATTGGGTAGGGCTGTGGATATCAGTTGAGACGTCATGATGACTAAACAGAGAATAATGTTCTTTATGCTCAAAGAGCACTGATTCCAATTTGTTCTAAGCACAGCTAAAAACAGTAAAAGTACTTTAAGAGTATTATAGTGCACATACTCTCTCCCTGATTTGGTGAAGATTATTATATATATGTATAAGTATATATACTCTTTTGATCCCGTGAGGGAAATTTGGTCTCTGCATTTATCCCAATCCGTGAATTAGTGAAACACACACAGCACACAGTGAGGTGAAGCACACACTAATCCTGGCGCAGTGAGCTGCCTGCATCAAAAGCGGCGCTCGGGGAGTAGTGAGGGGTTAGGTGCCTTGCTCAAGGGCACTTCAGCCGTGCCTACTGGTCGGGGTTCGAACCGGCAACCCTCCGGTTACAAGTCCGAAGTGCTAACCAGTAGGCCACCGTTTCCCCCCTTATTATCGTAATCGAAAAGAACAAAAAGAGAAATACAACATAATATTTCCAGATTTTTTTCCCCGATGGGGCACCACTCCCCTCCATAATAAAGGACATACCATTGTAGTTCTTTGCAATCCCATGGAGGTCTATATCCAGAGTGACATCAGTGGTGGTCAGGTGTGAGAGCCCTGACCGGGAGGCATTTGGCCCAACACTCACGATGTGTACCTCTGAGGGAACCACAGGAGACATGCATGGGTCATGTACACTCAGGGGTTAAAGTGGGGGGGACCGGGGAGGAACGCAGTTCCACCACCTCAGATAAATTAATAATAAATATATTCTTTCATACCAACAATATAGCACAATGATATTGTTAAAATAAATGGTGAGTTAATTATTTGACTAAGATTTTCAGAAAATGTATGTGAATGCTAGAATTCGCATCAAAACATTGGATGGGAATTCAGCTACTGGCATCATCATCATCATCAGCCCTCTAATCGTTCATTCTGATTCTAGATTCTGATTCTGATCTACGATTCTGTGGCAAGAACAAATACACACCTGTGCTGTTGGTGATGATGTTTGTGACGTGATGGTGGACAGTAGGCTGGACCAGCTCAGCTATCAGACTTTCTGTCGACCTGAAGAGGTCATCTGCATGCAGGACCTGGCCTTGGCGACCTTTATCAAATATCTCATCTACCATCTCAGCTGCAGCCTGCACAGTAGACAGGGACACAGACGACAATGCCATATACACAGTATGTGAAACAGACTTAACTTTGAACCCTGCACTGTCTATACTGTTCACATTGCACTACGTAAATGTTTCCTTCAAACGCTTTTTTTTTTTGTTGCACTCCTGGTTAGACACTAACTGCACTTTGTTGTCTCTGATAGTGAGGAGCAGACAGGAACATAGTGGGACTGATAGTGAGGAGCAGACAGGAACATAGTGGGACTGATAGAAGCAGACAGGAACATAGTGGGAGAGGGAGAGATGAGAAATGAAAAAATCTCTCTGCGTCCCCTTTGATATGGGACCTGTGTGGTGGTATATATGCCCTATGGCTACCCCCAATAATACTACTTTGATATGGGACCTGTGTGTGTACTCTATATGCCCTATGGCTACCCCATATAATACTACTCTGATATGGGACCTGTGTGGTGGTATATATTCCCTATGGCTACCCCCTATAATACTACTCTGATATGGGACCTGAATGTGTATATGCTCTATGGCTACCCCCAATATTACTACTCTGATATGGGACCTGTATGTGTATATGCTCTATGGCTACCCCCAATATTACTACTCTGATATGGGACCTGTATGTGTATATGCTCTATTGCTACCCCCAATATTACTACTCTGACTCTTCTTCATACATCAATATGTGTTCATCGTATACAGTATTTCAACATCTAAAAGTGGTTCATCACTTACCTTACAGATCTCAGGACTGGATGCATTCCAGGCTGAAAACATAAATACAGCTGGTCATATTATTTGTTGTAAACATTTAATACAGCATATAACACTGACAGGAAGCAACTGTCATCCAACACATACTTGAATTTGTAAACTTTTGAAAACAACGGCAGGCAGAAAAAACCACCACCACCACCGACAAAACACAATAAAGAACAGAAATTAGTATTTTAGTAAGTAAGTAAGTAACAGAATGATATACTACTGGTTGTCTTGCCACACTTGTTAAAAGACAAAGACTGCCTGCTTGCCTTTGCAGGGAATGTAGCCCTCATTACAAGTGCAGTGAAAGCTGCCGATGGTGTTGGAGCAAGATGCAGACCCGCCGGCTCCACAGATGTCAGGCCGCTCCGAGCACTCATCTACATCTGAACAAGAAACAGGGATAGAATAGTTTGCCTTCGACACACACACAATCAGGGACGACACAAATGACAGAATCAAGGTCTTTTCACATTCACTTGTCATATACAGTATGCTGCTTAAATAGGCCTACTTGTCTAGCGTAGTTCCAACTGTACAGAACTACAATGACACTCAGTACACTGATCCAGATTTCACCATCCTCAGTGACAAGTCTTCATTCTACATTACTTGTTTAAGAACCGCCACATTTGTTGAGGGCACTATGTACAGTAGCCTAAACAAACACAACTGAATGAACTTTGAGTGCTGTATTTTCAGAGTGTAAGGAAAGCACACCAAGGAATCAATAGCCAACAGGCTCTCCTGCACATGTTCAACGGTCTGCACTATGTCCTGATGACGACAAAAATATTGTCACTTAGAAGTCAAGTACAATGTAATCTCTTACATTTGTTAAAACTTTTTTTTTAAATATAATACAAGCTCACTGCTCCGGTTTAGTGCGTGCTTCACCTCACTGTGTGTTCACTAATTCACAGACAGGATAAATGCAGAGACCAAATTCCATGTATATGCAAGTATACTTGGCCTAGAAACCTGATTTACATTTACATTAAACAAAACATTTACATTTAACAAAACACCGTGCCACCAAACATTGTTTAGCACTTGGGTTCCCCGAGTTTTTCTCTTCTTGATGGTGGACTTCAATCTGAATGTTTGTAGTTCCCCTTTTGAATTTATTCTCATATCTGTTAAAAGACAAATTCAACAATGTATTGAGATATTTAAAAACATATCCTCCATTATAATTAGATTAAATTATTTCAATTACTTATAGTAATAAAGACAACATTCATATTATTGTTGTCTTTAAAACCAGGATTTATTTTCTCAGACTACTATTGATATTTAGAATGTCAAAATTTAGCTTTCGCATCCAAGGCTGTGTTCTATGTGTGTATGATTCACCATGTGTAATACATACTCACACGTGCAACATGGTAGCATAGACCTATGGTAATATATTAACAAAAAAACATTCACTTTGGGCATTTTATGTAAAAGGCGTCATGCCAAAAGACAATGAAAAGCGTTAGGCCTACTGACTTGGGAGTGCTGACAATAGCCTTCTTGATTTATTGTAAAGAAAGAGAGAGATATAACTCACATTACATTATAGTGTGACAGTGACACCCCATGATATTTTGTTGGGGCAAAATCTGTTTGACATCTGTGTTATCAATTCGTATGTACTTAAATAAGGAACAATTGCATCCCTTTTATTGTTTTTATTCTAAATCTAACTTTGTGAAATGTCCTTGGGACAGTCACGATATGAGCTTTGTTTGGAATTTGTGGAAAAATAGGAATATGAATGTCACGAATGCTCTGTATGTTCATATAAAACAGCATTTTCTGAAGAAGAAAAAAATAAGACCACATATCTTTGCAGATTTTAATATTATTTAGTTATGTTTGACACTAGGGACCAAAAAACGCCACCCTTCAATGATTTACCTGTCGCGCGTTTTAAAATTATGTTTGTCCCTTATCGCGGCTGGTAGAAAGCAGAACAAGTTCAGAGAATCTCAGCTGGCGGGATATTTGGAGAGAATGATATCTCCTGCAACTCCTTTGGAATGTCTGCCTTGTTATTAGTTGCAGTCAACTTAACATTAAACTAATATCTTACCTAATAGCCTATCTTGTAACCTTCGGATCTACATTTTCGCTAACGTGAGCTTTCCCTGCACCAGCCAGTCATAATGGACGAAGTAAGTCATTAGTCTTTATTTTGGTATCGTTAGTCTACACACTTTGTAGCTTATATGTCTATTTTTCTGATTCGATTAACTTCTAAGACAGTCCACATCAACTATGCATTGATAGCATGTCTGGATTATTGGCTAACTATCAGAAAATAGCCTAATGTAACTTTGTTGTTCAAGTTAGTTGCCTTTATCAATGCAATGGAAACTAATGTATCGAGGTGGTTAGATAAGCGCTAATGTTAATCGACCATACTGGGTTATAATTTGGAACTGGGTAGCCTATTGTTTAGTCTGTCTTGTAATTTTTTCCACAGGAGTTGGACTGCAAACCAGTTGTTACGCCCACTTGTAAGATTGAACCGGACCCTTTGGAACCGTTGGAGGACAAACCTAACATTGATGGTCGAGAAATGCAGGAAATTAAGGTGGAAGTAATTAAAGTAGAAAACCTAAAAGAAGAGGAGGTGGATGTGGACAACATATTGGATCCCGCGCACAGTGAGTAGCCTAAAGAGAGCGCGACCGGTTGTCTTTTGACTGAACAGATCAGTGAAAGTTCTAGAAAACACAACAGCTACAACTTCTCAACTTATTCATGTGCATTGTCCTAATTCTAGAAGTCACACATTAACTGTATGCTTACAGTTCTGCTACAGTACAAAACACATTCACACACCTGCATCACACTTGAATTTCCCCTAGGGATCAATAAAGTATCTATCTATCTATCTAACTAACTAACTAACACAAGGCCCACTTTCTCAAATCCTTCATTACAATGACACAAATCCCATGCAATACAATTTATGATTACACTCACACTTTGGGTATAGTTTCATAGAATATGGTGCGAAGCATAGTAAGATACCCAAGAAGGGAAGACATGGCCGTGTTTCCCACATAATTAAATTCTATTTGTGGTGGTAGGTTTGCGGAATTAACTTGAATGCAACAGTTTTTAACAAATTAGCACAGTGTGGTTATGATGCTAACCAGATTTAAGCACAATTTAGTATAACCTGGACAATCATTGTGTGGTGGTCAATGTTGATATTGTGGTGGGCCGCCACAAATAAGTCAATGTATGGGAAACACTGCATGGGCACTACAGCAACTGTAGCAAAACTGTGAGCTTATGAGTCTCCTGATTTGTGACTTGTAGGATTTGTGCACCTACAATAAAAAAAAATAAAGGAAAAGAATCGAGACTCAAATTGAGATGGGAGTCATTTCATTAAATTGAATAATTGCTATTTTTAAATTACAAAATTACTATTTGAGGTCCAACAGCAAAGATTATAAAAACAAATTTCAGAAAGTAACTGTGCCATTATGCGGATATGGCATGTAACGTTACTGTACATAACTTACAAGCACTTTGTTTGAAGCAGGTTGAACTATTTGCCACTTCTCTCTGACTTCCCTGATTCGCTGACAAAGCAAATCAATATTACTGAATGTTTTTCCAATTTAGTGTCGAATGGGTGACACATTTCACCAAGCCTTCAGGCCACACACAGTCAAATGATGTTGATGGTCAATTGTTTTATTGCTCATTTGTTTTCTTTTTGGACATTTTAAACGTTGAATTTCCCCTTGGGGATCAATAAAGTATCTATCTATCTATCTATCTATCTATCTATCTATCTATCTAAAAGAAAATGTTATCTCTTGTTTTTAATTGTCTAACATAGTCAGGTTTGCTCTTTTTAAGATGTATCCAATAATTCATTTTTTTATAGATTAAGATTATTTATGTATTCTTAAAGCAACATAATATAGTTCTTTTTGTTTAATATTATGGCTCCAAACTCAGTTTTATGATATGTGGACTTATAATAAGCAGAATTGCATCTCTTTCAATACCAATTCGATAAGGCATGGCATGGATCACTGACATTAATGTCTAAGGCCTATCAGTTTGCTTACATGAAGACACTAAGAAAAAGAAACATTGTCCTGTGTGTGTTTGTGCGTGTGTTTGTTTGTTTGTATTTGTGTACGTGTGTTTGTGTGTTCTCCCCACTTAATGGACCCCATATCCCGTTGCTAGCACACAAAAAGCGTTTTAGCCGCGAGGAGTCGTCGATACTGTGGAGGGAGGTGCTCAGTCACTGGGACGAGCTCTTTGGCCAGCGCAGCAACCTGCTCCCCAGGGTGGGCCGAGGTTCCGTTTGGAACGAGGTGGCCGCCGCCGTCCAGGCGTCGTCCGGGGTGGTGCGAGACGGGGAAGAGGTCCGCAGGAAGTGGTGCTACTTCAAGAACCAGCTGAGAGCCAAGCTGGCGGTCATTAATGCCTCGGGAGAGGAGGAGGAGAAGCCTGGGGCAGGCCTCAGTGAGTTGGAGGCAGAAGTGGCCATGAAGATGAAGGAGACGACCACTGGAAGAGACGCCGGACATGAGGTCGACGGTAAGCGCGAGAGACGGCCTATAGAATTAGAATGTAAAATTATCTTTTTTTTGTTGTGTGTTTTCTACCAATGCTTGCAGTAGTTTTGTTTTTTTACCCTTGTTTGCTGTGTACACTAAAGCTCTGAATTGGGTCTTCAAGATGGTCAGATACAGATTTTGTTTGCAACACCACATAAAAGGGGTTCACATACAGCCTTGTTTATTGTGCTTCAGAGAATGATGCCAAACAGATTGCATATATAATTCGCTAGCAAGTGGTTGTTAGTATGTTTATAGCCTTGAGGTGTCAAATATGGAAAGCTTCAAAGTAGCTGGCCAAGTTGAGGGTGAGCAATCTAAAGTAGTTTAGTCATTTTCTTTGCAGATCATAACTGGGTTCTTATCATGGATAGCTAGACTGATGCAGATCATAACTGGGTTCTTATCATGGATAGCTAGACTGATGCAGATCATAACTGGGTTCTTATCATAGTTAGCTAGACTGATGCAGATCATAACTTGGTTCTTATTGTAATTAGATTGACGGATGCAGTTCCTATAGTATTTGCATATTTTTAGATGGCTTTCTACTAGGGTGACCAGACGTCCTGAGCAATTCGGGACAGTCCCGAAATCTAAGCGTTTATCCCGAATCCCGAATCCGGCCCTAATTGTCCCGAAAATTATACTCAATCAGAATACTGAGTAGTTATTTTCTGATAAACATTAAAAACTGTCCGTAGAGAGGTTTGAGTCGACTGCATGCATCCCCCGACGGCAGCTATTGCTAAGTGTCTGGAATCGGATGCAGCCTCGTCTACTTTGTTTCTTTTTTGACGTTTTATAATTAGGCGCGAATATGCACTGATTTTAGCTAATTTTTATTCATTCCTTGACATGGCTGATGTACCGGAACCCCAACACGCCGCTAAAAAGCAAAAGCGCCTAGGCAGGTACCGGGAGGAGTGGGTGGGGAGGTACCCGTGGATTGACAAAGCCTTAAGCGACCAGATGAAAGCATTCTGCAAAGTGTAGAAGAGAGTTTGGTGTTTCTCATGGAGGGGAGGCAGATATTAGACTACATGCTAGCAGCAAGTTACACTGTGCCAACACCGCGAGAGTAAAGACCAACACGTTAGGCTATTATCCTTATTCTGAAAGGTCTGATTTGCACTGTTACGCATTGATTTTTTTCCCCACAATGACATTTTGAGTTCATGATTTCTCTGTTGTATTTTGAGGCAGACTTGATGTTTGAATAAAAATGTGTTTTGGTACAGGTTTGAAAATTCATTATCTTTTATAATAGTCTATGTAGGCCTACAACCCCGCGAAAAAAAAAAAAAGCGTCCCGAATTTCAGATCTCATCTGGTCACCCTACTTTCTACATTTTATCATTCTTTTATCATCTCACCTTGGAGTCAAACTGTAATTACTTTAGTGATTGTTTGGAGATGATGAATTTATTTATTGAAACTGGCTCACTAAGTACTACGTTAATTAATTATAATTACTACACTAATTATACGCTGTACCCCCCTCCCTCCCTCTCTTTTTAGAAATGCCACAAGACCATGACAAAACATGTAAGTTGTTTCTCTTTATTAAAATGAGGTCAACGCTTGCTTTATGTGCCTTTATTTATGATCTACTTATTCACAATGTCAAATGCTCACTGCCCCAGTACTTGACTCGTGCCATGTTCTCTAGGCCAGGCCTACAACAAGCGCTTCAGCAAAGACGAAGAGGAGATTTTATACAAGGAGGTCCTTCGTCACTGGGAGGAGCTTTTCGGCGAGCGCCACAACCTCCTACCTCGCGGCGGCCGCACCGCCATCTGGAACCGCATCGCCGCCAAGATGAACGCCAGCTCCGGGTCGATCGTGGCCCGCGACGGGGAGGACGTGCGGAAGAAGTGGGGCCACCTCAAGAAGCAGAAGCTCCACGCGAAAGCCGTGCAGTCGGGGGGTCTGGAGCCCACTGGAGAGCATGGGAGGGCCGACGGAGAGGACCTCAGCCTGCTGAAGCAGAGGATCGTGTCCAGGATGAAGCAGGATGCAGCTGAGGGCAGGACCGGGATGGGGGCCAGTGAGTATCCCGTCCTGCTGGTTTGCTTTTGCTTTTAGGCATTTGCTTGCCTTTGTCCAAATAAAAGCCCCACTGTCAAAACATTTGGGTTCTAAGTACAACAAGGGCCTGTGGCCCCCTGGTGGTTCACAAAGGCATTGTAGGTGAGACCTGACCAAGCTTTTAATAATGTAGTTTTCACTGTGGAAATCACTATTTTTATTCAGCACTGACACCACCTGAAACAGAATATCATATTTTGAAAGAATCAACTCGAGAGCTATGACAAAAGTAGCAGTGCTTGATTTGTCTGAATAGAGATGGACAAAGTTTCAGACATATTTAGAAATTACTACACTGATCTGATTGAAGTCATCATGCCTTGCAGTCGACATCAGAATCAGAATTTCCAAGGACAAAATAAGGAATCTGACTTGGTGAAATGGTGCAGGACACATAGGAAGTATTTAAAACATGTCTCAACTGTAAATAAGGCACATTTTCTAATGTTTGAATAGACAAAAATGAGAAAAAACCTCAGTAACGCCCCTTTCCTGATCTCTCCTTTCCCTAAAACCTCCAATCTCCAGCCTCCAGTTGGCGTTTCTCCAAAGAGGAGGAGGACCTTCTCTACACGGAGATCCTCCACCACTGGGAGGCGCTGTTTGGCGAGCGCAACCAACTCCTGCCGCGCGGCAGCAGCGTCCCGGTTTGGACACAGGTCACGGCCAAGCTCAACGCCGCCACCACCACGCCAGGAGCCAGGCCACGGGACGTGGAGGAGGTGCGCAAGAAGTGGAACAACCTGAAGAACCAGCTGAAGGCCAAGCTGGCGCCCGTCTGGGCATCGGACGGCCGGGGTGGAGGTGGGGTTGGCGTGCAGCAGCAGGGGTCTCCCCAGCTCACGCCGCTGGAGGAGAGGATCGCCCGCCGGATGAAGATGGCCATCGCCGGGGCGACGGGGATGCCTAGTGACTGCAGCGGTGGGTGGAGTTGTTCAGTTTTAATATAAACTTCTATTTCAGAGGAAAAAAGAAAATTCTGCTAGATATTAGCATAAGTTATTTCCACTGATTTATGTAGCAAAAGGTGACTAAGGCTAAGCATGGATTTATGTAGCGCATGACTTAATCCCATGATCCTGGATTATGTGTATGAATGCCCTAGTTCATCACCAATACATTAAAGGTAATTATTGTATATTTAGTTTGGTTGTTTTTTTTTTCCAATGTAGGGATGTTTCCTGATGACCCGTTGCGGACTGACGAGTTCCACTCGGACAGCTCCAATACAGAACACCTGCTGCTGGACCTCCAAGCTCCTCTTTCTCCTCCTCCTTCTCCTCCTCCATCTCTTCCTCCTCTTCTCCCTCCATCCTCGGCGACCCTTCAGACGCTCCTGAGCAAGCAAGAGGAGGGCAACCGCCTGCTGACCGAGGCACTCCGCGTCCAGACGGCCAGCCTGGAGGTCCAGCGGTCGTGCCTGACGGCTTTGCAGGAGGTGCGGGCGGCGCTGGTGGACCTGGTGGAGGTCCAGAAAGCTCATCATCTGGAGCAGGACAGGAAGAGGAAGTCGGCCGAGCGACTAGGAGCTGGACGAGCTTCCCTGGGGCCCTGGCATGAGTGTCACGGCACTGGTGAACCTGAGGAAGCTGCTCGTGTCGATGCAGTGCAAACGTTAGGTTGGTCAGTTGTGACCGGCAGCAGCACCATATTTGGTTCCTCCAGCTGCACCACTGTCACACCAAACCCCACTTCACCACCCCCAGCTGCACTGCACCCTACCCACTCTACTGCACCTGCACCACCACCACCACCCTCCTCGTCTTCCCCCATGCTACCCCAGGGCTCCTCTCTCCTCCTGGGCGCTCCTCAGCAGCAGCAGCCCCCCTCCCCTACTGCTGCCCCCTTAGGTCCTCAGGCTCCAGGGGGTGCAGGGCCTTCAGCTGCGGTTCCCCCTCAGGCTCCAGGAGGTGCAGGGCCTTCAGCTGCGGTTCCCCCTCAGGCTCCAGGGCCTTCAGCTGCGGTTCCCCTGCAAGGTCAAAAGAAAAAGAGAGGACGACCGCTCAAGACTGTGGGAAGAGCTTCTCCTTCCTGTGAGAAAAAACAAAAGATCTAATCAGACTTAGAAAGAAAGAAACTTAATAGTATAGTCATGGGTTTCATCAGGTCCTTTTCCACAGGGATATTAATCAAGCAACATGCAGTCTGCATTCATAATCTAGGTGCTTGATTTTATACACCTGTGGAAAAGGACCTGATGAAACCCATGAATAGACATAATCATGGGCACAATATGAGGTCATATAATATGATATTATAGGTAATAAAAGTTATTTTGAGAGGGCTGCGAATGGACACAATTCATAGCATGCAATGTGACAAAATGGTAAAAGTTTTTTGTTAAATTTTGCCATTTTCTGGTAGTAGTGTGGGAATGACCACAGAGGTTATGTTACTATAATGTTTGGACCACAATACAATAACAAAAACATCATACGTTTTATAATACAATGGGCTTTGAGATCCAATTCTGCGATGCATTGGAAGCTGTCTACCATATAGGGCTACATGTTGTGTTGACTTGTCTTGGTTATATATACACATGTTGTGTTGACTTGTCTTGGTTATATATACATGTTGTGTTGACTTGTCTTGGTTGCCATCTTTGCACGGTAGTATAGTTCTTGAATCTGATTTTTTTCCCGTGAATCAAGAAAAAATGAGATCTTGTGCCATTTTGTGGATTTCAGAAGCAAGTCGGTAATTGCTTATCATCCGCATAAATGTATTAAATATATGAAGAGTTCAGATGCAAAACCCTCTAAATCCGTCTGACCACTTTTCTTTTAAATGAGCATTTAAATTCAGGCTCCTATAGGTTTTTGCCTATAAATCGATATTTCAGACCAGGAAGAGAGTGGTATTTAGTGGGTTTAGAAGTTAAATTATTTGATTAGCGTATACTATGTGTGGAGAGCATCCCCTCACCATCTTTATCTCATTTTTAGCATAGGTGGCATTTAGAGGCTTTTGCATCTGAACCCTTCATATTATAGCCTTAAAGGTCAGGTAATCCGGGTCGATCTGCAGCACTCATTTAGACATTGCCAAACTTTGCGTTTGAACTGGAGTCACCAAGTGCCTGATATGTAGTGGGTGTGGGTGAGGGAGGGAAAAGGATTGATTTTTAATTTTGTTTTATGTTTATCTTGTTTTCTACAAGATTCAGTGTTTGCTTTTGTATGGTAGAATTGATATCGAGTCCTATCACAACACTTAAAGGTGCTCTAAGCAATGCCACACGTTTTTTAGGCTAAAACATGTTATGTCACTTACTGTAAACATCACCTAACCAACCGCTAGCTGTCTGTGTCCTGAATACACAAAAAAAAAAACGTGATCTCTGTGGACAGCCCAGGCTCCAAAAACGGCAACAAAAACAACCTGGGCAAACCTAGCTCATAAAAACATAACAAACTGTTCCAGCAAATCACAGACGAAATGCGCGTTTAGGAGAGTTTCAATTGCACGGGAGCAGCACGGGAGGGAGGGGGAGGAAGTAGCGGGCTAGCTCTCTGCACCTTTAAGTCCCAGCTAGTCCAATCAGCTGAGTCTGTGTCATGGGATCCAGTTGAGTTGGATTGAGTTGAGTAGGCTCAAGAGCTAAATAATGCAGGGGAGTCTGACTCGACTGCCAGATATTTCCTGCCGGTTAGGAGCCAACACCTCAGAGACACTTTGAGCCTATTTACATTATTACAAGTAATCAGCCGAGACGCATCGGTATTTACATGTGTCCAAGGTGTACAGCCAGCGACCTTGCTGACCCCTTGTGTTGAGATTCTGCTATTTGCATTAATGCATCAGAATGCATTAGTGTTTGCACTACATAAGATATGTGACTGATCACAATGTGTTTCTGCTAAAAGTCACTGTTTCAGAAATGAGGTAGCCTATGGCATCAGACACGTTAATAAGATGGAGTGATTTTGAGAACTGTTGGTGAAAGTAAACTGTTGGTGAAGGTGATAAGACTTCTGTGTACAGGATATGTACAGGCAGTTGGGCAGAATGCAATTGTAAGACTAAGCAAATATTCCTTTTGTGTCCAGTGTTTCCCACAGAATTGAAATCTATTTGTGGTGGTAGGTTTGCATAATTAACTTGAATGCAACTGTTTTTAGCAAATTAGTGCAGCGTGGTTATGACGCTAACCAGATTTAAGCACAATTTAGTATAACCTGGACAATCATTGTGTGGTGGTCAATGTTGATATTGTGGTGGGCCGCCACAAATAAGTGAATGTGTGGGAAACACTGGTGTCTCATCAAAACTACTAAACTTTAACCTGGTGGAAACCAGCTGAAGTGGAGTGGGTGCCTTTGGTGTTGCTCTCCGAGTCTCCTTCAAGAGGTCAGTTTGGACAGTTTGTCTGTCTGATGCAGGTATAGAGAATATAGTTTTGTATTGTATTATTAATTTGATGTTTTTATTTTGTTGGACTGTAATTTGGCCTTTTACGCTGTATGTTTTACCAAAGCAGATATTTGTATACAAAGCTTGCATATTTGTGTAAGCACTAACCTATAGATCTATGTTTTGTATTTTATGAAAATATAATGTTAGATGTGTATGCACTATGCAACATGAGACATAATTGCACAACCCCCAACTCCCCACCACCCAAAAAAAAGTACTTTTGTATTTGTATTTTTAAAAAGAAATATACAAACAAGATGCTTTAACTACTAGTGCTATTTTATTTTGCTTTACTTTAATATATTGTACACGCAGTTTGATACATTTTGCAGTTTTTATACAATTTTGATTTAAAAAAAAAAATACATACTTGGCTCCACAGAGTTGAAATGTTTTTGACTTTAATCATTCTGTTTCAATACCAATTGAGTAGTAATATTTTTAGTATATGAACTAGTCAAGGTCATCATGTTGATGGTGTTTTTTAAGGCGGTCATCACTGATGATGGATTTAATGTAATTAAAGAGAAAATCAAATGAATTGTATTACTTCCATATTACATATATTACTTCACCCCGTTTCAGAGCTGTTTCAATTCAACATGCACATGTATTCCAGTACACTTGTTAAAACGTGTTTTTCATTTTTATAAATAAAGATTACAGATGGCAAACATTTTGGTGGGGGTTGTGTTTATTTTAGGTCTTAAAATCGTCATACTTATGAATTCTCTTGACAAGAATACTTTCAGAAAGACTAACGACTCCCACACACAGCTGCGTGCGGTGCAGTGCTGGAGACACATCCCGTCCACTTTACATGGGCTTACGTCATCCGTTGCCGAACTGAATTGTGGGTCCGTTGCGTCGTGTTGCTCCGTCACTCGCGTCGAAAAGTTCAACTTTTGCTGCACCGGCGGACAACAACAGACGGCACCAGCCAATCAAATTACGATTATACTTCAAGTCATTTGCATAGCTACCGTCGGGAACACCCACTGGCATGCATTGGCAGAACGCAACTGTGTGTGGGAGCTGTAAGAAAAAGTTAATTACGCATATACATTATTTACCACCATTCAAACCACAACAGTGTGTTTATTGCCGATGGTCTTTGTATGTGGGAAAGGAAAATGAAAGAACTGCTTTGTCTCACAGTCCAAAAGCTACTATGGGGTCATTCAAAAACACAAAACCTCTACAGTATCTTGTTTATTTACATTATTTTAACTTCTCAACTGTAGGGGGCCCCTGAGAGCAAATCTTTAGTGCAACTTTCAGATAACTTCATCTCTGTCCTGAGTACCTGACAGAGATAATGAATGTGTTTGAATTGTGTCTGCTACAGGAGGAAGATGAGGATAATAGATATGATGAGGCTTTGATGGGACCAGGTCAGTACAGATAGCTAACAACATGAGCATGAATGCAGTTCTGAAACGGGACACGAATGAGTGTTTTAAACCTAGTTTATTGCAGTAGCCTACACTGCTCAAAAAAGGGAACACTTACAGTTTTTCACAATTGCTAAAACACATTTCTAAAAACCTTCCACTCTTTTCTCCTTTCGCAAACAGAATGTCTGACAGTTCCTGCAAAATCAAACAATCGCTTCAAAACAGTTTCACTTCAATACCAAACATTGCAAAGTACTGATCCAATGTGTTATTGAAGTGATCCCTTTATTTTTTTGAGCAGTGTATATGATATCATATGTTAAAATTGTAAGATAGGTTGTCCAAGTAGTCTGACTGAAAACGTGGTTGATAGAGAGGACTGCTTCAAGAGCCATGCATGTCCACCCTCCCTTCATATGTGAGGTGTTTCTGGTTTAAATTACATTTTGCTTCTGATGTTTTAAGTGGAAGAGGATTTCGATGGAGAAGAGGACAAGGGTGACTCCACAGAGACTGATGACCGTCCATCTAGTATGTAACTCCAACTACTAACCTTAGCCTTAACAATACATTGCACTTTACAGAGTGTGAGGAGATAGTTTGATAATATGAGCATGTGCAGTTTGTCTGTTGGCATACTATCCAAATTAAGTGTGACTTTTTATTTATTCTTCTGATGCATTTTCTGTACCAAAAAATATAAAGATGGCTGAATGCTTATTTCCTCAATCAGTAACAGTGAAGGGGAGTCCAGAGTCCAGCCTTAAATCAAGTTCAACCCTAAATCCAAAAGTTGTATTCTGCTTGCTGTTTACAGTGCTAGAGGGGGAAAGAGGGACTGAGGTCGTTGAGGAAACTCCAGCAAAGACAAGGGCTTCAAGGACACACACCAGTGGCAACTCCACACCTGCTTCCCATCCAGTGCGTCATTTGCAAACGTCAGAACTGACGTCAGAACGTCATACGTCAGAACTTACAAATACAGAACTGAGTGGTGGAGCAGAAAAAGAATAAAGGAAAAACTCTGATGCTGTGTCATACACCCTCTGCAGGAAAGTTGCTTCTAGCAGCTGAAAAGAAACAAGATGAGGCTCTGCTAGTAGATATTCGAGGCAAGGATTTGGTGGCCATTGAAACGCGGTACCATTTCACCTGCTACAGAAACTATATTCACTGCCTGTACAAAAACGAAAAGACAACAGAAAGCAACGCGTATGATAATGGATACAAGTATTTCTGTGAGACGGTGGTTGAAGAGAAGCTTTTCAAAAATCGGGAGGTGCTTTGACTGTCGCAGCTGAACATGCTTTTTAAAGACATTGTACAAGAAAGGGAGGGAGTTAACATTGCAGCATATAAGTCTCACTCACTAAAGTTAAGACTCCAAAAGTCACATCACTACAGTTTCAAAAAGCATCTAGGACATACTCTGTTTTTGTCGAAGATCTCACAGCTGAAGAGGCCATGCATGAAGACCATGAAGGGGAAAGACCAGTGTCGGGTCAAGGAGAGTATGATAGTGCCGCCACCACAAGGTTCCCCGCTATTGTGGTTGTGGTATGTGGTTCTCACACTTAGGAACATAATCCACAAGACCACCCAAATCAACTGACCTTACACTGGAGAGAGATGAAGTACCTCACCAGCCTTTCCACTTTGCTGCATAGACATCTAGAATTCAACACAACCGTTGACAATGAACTCCAAGATATCAGAAAGATACTGTCTTCTTGTCAGGATATCATGAACTTGCCAACCAAGTGTTGAAGAAAAGAGATTTACAAAAGTTTGAGTTCAAGATCAAATCACCAGAGCATCTGGTGCTGCATTTTTCTTCATGAAAGTTCCTGGTTGCCCAAGGGCAAAGTCCTTCTTGGATGGATGGTTTTTAATAAGACAGCTGATGATCCTGTTATGTATGTTCTCCAAGCAGATCAGACATTCAGACAAATTCAAACTTTTGTCTGAATGACTCGATTGTTGGCAGTCTGACATGACCTGCTGGTATCAGTCAGAAGGCTTTAGAGAAGGATTAGGCTAAGTCCATCTCCATAATATCTGCCAGTTACAGGAACTGACATGAATAAAGGGAGATTTTGTGAAATATTGTTCCTTGGTTGCTTTCAATAGTTTTAACCTCTTCTGTTCTTTTCATTAAATGTTGTTTTTGGTTTTTGTCATGAGTCTACACAATTATATTATGAAAGAATAAATACCAATGAAGTATATAAATAAATAATCACATACACAAACATTCACACACATTCTAGCATACAAAGGCAGTATGGGGATTCCAGCCAATGAGGGTGTGTAATGTTGGGGAGGGGTGTTTTAGCTTGTACAGAGAATGGGGAGGAGCTACACATGCTATCTTGCTCCCACAAGGTGCTAGTGACAACGTGCAGCGCTGCAGAAAATCAGGCAAACATTTTACCCGCAAGTCCAGCGTGCACTGTGTTAAGTCCAGCGTGCACTGTGTTAAGGTGTTAAGTCCAGCGTGCACTGTGTTACGGTGTTAAGTCCAACGTGCACTGTGTTAAGGTGTTAAGCCCAGCGTGCACTGTGTTAAGTCCAGCGTGCACTGTGTTAAGTCCAGCGTGCACTGTGTTGAGGTGTTAAGTCCAGCGTGCACTGTGTTAAGGTGTTAAGTCCAGAGTGCACTGTGTTAAGGTGTTAAGTCCAGCGTGCACTGTGTTAAGTCCAGCTGGCACTGTGTTAAAGGAGAATTCCGGTGTGATATTGACCTAAAGTGTATTGAAGCATGATACCGAGTGTGAACGTATGTCTCATAGCCCATCTCGGCTTGTCCCCTGCACTCCAAAATCTGGCGCTAGTTAGCAGATGCTACCAGCAGCTTTTTCAATAGTGGTGCTTCGGCATCGGGCTAGCCATGCAAATAAATCACTGTTTTACACCCATTGTGTTCAGGTGTTAAGTCCAGAGTGCACTGTGTTAAGGTGTTAAGTCCAGCGTGCACTGTGTTAAGGTGTTAAGTCCAGCGTGCACTGTGTTAAGTCCAGCGTGCACTGTGTTAAGGTGTTAAGTCCAGCGTGCACTGTGTTAAGTCCACCACTATTGAACACTATTGAGCATGCCCTGTGTTAAGTCCAGCCATGGCCGGATCTAGAATCTCTAGAATCTCTAGAATCTCTAAAATCTCTCCGGTTTTACATTTGCAGCAATGTCTAAATGCATGTCTCCTAATTTGGGCTTCAGTGCGTTTAAATTGTCCAATACATGATTTCATAACAGGCCAAATACAAAATAAATGTTACAAATATCGCCTAGATATCTGTAAATATTAAAATCAGCTGACTAAGAGTTTGTCAAAGTAGCCTTAATGATGACAAAATGCTAAGCATGCATGTAGACTATTTGAGTTTCTTAAAGCTGAACTGTGCTTTAATTGTTCAATACATGATTTCATAACAGGCCACATAGAAAATAAATGTTAAATATAGCCTAGATATCTGTAAATATTAAAATCAGGTCTATGATTAACAGTTCTATGTAATATGTCATGTTTGCTATTAGATACGGGTTTTAAGGTGAAAAGTAAGGCATTTGTAGGAGAAACTGAGGGGGGGATGGGGGGTGTATTCATTGTGCCCACCCCAAATTTCTATTTGCCCCCCCAATCTGAGCAGCCTAGATCCGGGCCTGAGTCCAGCGTGCACTGTGTTAAGGTGTTAAGTCCAGCGTGCACTGTGTTAAGTCCAGCGTGCACTGTGTTAAGGTGTTAAGTCCAGTGTGCACTGTTTTAAAGGACAATTCTGGTGCAAAATGAACCTAGGGGTTAATAACACATGTGTACCAAGTTCGACCGTTCGCTGGGATTTGTTTTCATGGTAGTCGAATGTGACCAGTTTTATTGCAAACCACTAATTAGCGTTTAACGCTAGCCTTCGGGGCAGACGTACAGTAGAGGGTGACACGGGAATCAATTTTCACTCCCGTCCCATCCCGAGCCCACACAAATACTCCCGTCATATCCCGATCACGTGACTGCCCCCCCCCAAAAAAAAATCCTGTCCTGCAAAATCCCGAGAGAAAGGCTCCCGAATCCCGTCCCACTCCCGTTTCGTTCCCTATGTTGTCTAAAGCATTGGTTCCCAAAGGGTGGGTCGTAGGAGATTTTATTTGGGTCGCCAGCATAGTGACAATTTATGTAGTGTAATAGGCCTAGCTAATAGCCTACCTTATATAGCCAAGCTTAGGAACTCCTTCTGTGCACATTTAGAACACCCCCAGAACGTGTATCACTCGCAAAATGAAACAATATTTCTGTCGGGCGCCTACCATGGACCTCACAGTTGCAAATCGTAAAAAAACCCTGCTGAATAAGTCCCGCCTCCGTAACTTCCGTATCCATCCAACTTCCAGGCATCGAATGTCTATGGGAAATAACATGGCGTTTCAAAATATCATACTGGTAAAACATCTGTAGGTGGCGAAGTAGAAAAAATGGTGGGCCTATTGGCCCACACAATCTAGTTTCCACTGGGTTTTTTGATTGTCGGTGCCGTTAAAGTAGAAATATATCAGTAAGAAGCACTAAGCTAATGCACGCTTCAGACGCCGCGACTCCCCCAGTCAAGGTTGCATAGCAACGGCAATGTTTCATAGTTTGTCTTCACCGAAATGGAGTTTGTGACAACAGAGCCTGTCTATGGAGGTGGCACTTACCCTGCGTGAAATCATGTTTGATAGGTTGTTAATACATTCTGAAAACGTAACTATTCTGATCAAGGTCATGCAAAATAAAGCTATCGACTCAATAAGATTCAGCCTCTGATTCCTAGTCTGCTTATCATTATCTGTTATTCGTGAAAAAAAATCTCATCTCGTCATGTCTTTAGTGTCTTCGTCGGCAATTTCTTTCTTTTTCAAATATCTCAATAACAGCCAACAAACTCGCACAGTCAAACCAAAGTTAAGTCATGTTGAAAAGAGGCTGAACCTTGCAAACGATTAACATTTATTAGGGGTTTGCACGGACGTCACATTCTGGCCGGTAACCCAGCACGTGCGGCCATATTGGCGATACTCGGTGAATGAAGTACAATGGAGTATTTATGCACTTTGGATATCTTACGTGATTGTAGCCGTGTCTAAACAACAGAAAAGCTCATCAAAATGCGTCTAAGATGCAAAGGCATATAGGGCAGGACTTGGACCACAAGAAAAGGGGCGATGTTTCGAGAAATTACAGTTTATTGGCAGCGCAGATCCATATGAGTTGGGTGAGGGAGACGAAGTACCAAGTTCAACCATAAGCGCCCCCCTTCCTCTGATAACTTTAATAACTTTTGGAAGTCAATACCTACACCAGATGTTTTTCTCAGTCTGACCTATTGGTACACCTAAAACACAGCAATAATTAACCATTTTCCTTGACGATGTTAGGGATTTACTTCAGTGCCTATGCTTTCTAATGAGGTGAGTATCTCCAATATGGCAACGTCCAGATCTGATGACACGCCGTGCAAACCCCTAATAGACCACTGAAACCACGCATGAATCACACGTGAAAATGACCATCACGTTAGGTTGTGACTGGTTGGTTGTGAGCAAGATCTAACGCCCTCCTCCACCCGCGTACATCGGAACTAGCTCCCGGTTAGCATTAATAATCGTTTATTACTTAAACGGCACTGACAATCAAAAAATCCAGTGGAAACTAGATGGCAGAAGTGTGTAGGCCAATCGGCCCACCAGCTTTTTCTACTTTGTCACCTACAGAGTTTGACAGGTACAATCTTTCGAAGCGCCATGTTATTTCCCACAGACATTTGACGACCGGAAGTGGATATGGAAGTTACGGAGGCGGGACTTATTCTGGAGAGGTCTATAAGCTAAAGCAGACATCCATATGACCTGGACATGAGGTTTATTTGCGTCATAGGCTACAGATAGTTTCAATTGTAGATAGCCTAAGCCTCTTTAAAGTTAATAGCAGTCTCCTCACATTCCATCTTATTTCGGATTTAAAACGCACAAAAGTGCATTAGAAAGGCTATAATTTAAATGGACATTGTGATGTCACGAGAGGCTGCGTTCTGGAGGGGCGCTACATTCCCCTGAGATGGCTGCAGTCACGGACAGCTTTGGCTCCATCTGCTGGTGGAGTTGGAAACTCCACCCCTCAAACACACGATATCCCAACACACCTGAGACCGATCAGGGCCTGATGAGCTGAAGGGCTTTTTAAGGCCCAGAGACACAGTTGGTGTCAGAGTGGGGTTTGGGAGACAAGCTCCAAGTTGTGCTCTCAGAGGAGCTACAGACCGTCGAAGTGGCACTTTCCACGTGAAGTACTGGAAGACTGGAATACTTACCGCCGGATTGGCCACGGGCTGCGGTGCTGACTAAAGTAAGGCTGAAGACTTGTTTTCAAGAAGAGATTTACCTGAGGGAATCGGGACTATAATTTCACGTTTGAAGAGACATTGTTTAAGTTTTGACGGTTGAAAGATCAACCTTATCCTTAGTTACCTTTTTGAACTTGGCATACCTTTTTGTTAATTCCCAAGAACTTTATTAAAAACCTTTGTTGTACTCTAACATTGTGTCCTTGCACTGCTGAACTGTCCCGCCGAGAGTCGTGTAGCCTCTCATATCACAACATGTAAATGCTATTTCCTCTTTCCAATCTTGCGAACTTTCACTACAGTAAAGCTGCATTGCCATTTATTAGCTATTATTACACGGCTCTTCATAATGATGAAGAATGCTCCATTCACTTGAATGGGCCTTCCCACCACATAGGCTAGTCGAGGTGATGGGGTTATTAAGATCGACCGTAGATGTAAGGTAGGCACGTAGTCTGAATCGTGTAACTCTTGTGATGGCTGCGCCGAGAGCTTGGGTATGTAGCCCCTTACTTCGTTACCACCACGTCTACATTACTTTTCTTAAATGTCCTAGTTGTTCGTAGATAAATGTGATTTCATATAAACAGCACTCGCAATTATAGCCTACTGCAGTGTTGTAGTACCCTCGAGTCCGAGTCATGATCTAAATTTAGAGACTCGTGACTTGACTTGGACTTGAGCACTGAATGACTCGAATTTGGACTTGGACTCGTACATTCAGACCATGCAGACTCGGAAATCGAGACGAGGACTCGACTTTTTTTTGTAATGTCATTAGGACGTAATTGTAATACGTCATTATTATTTGGTGTAGGATTTTAATATCTAAATTATTTTTAGTATTAATATTAGTGCAATGGAGTGTTACTGCTTCATGTCATGCATCACACATCACGGCATGTTCCTACAATAACGAAATTGAATGGCACCAAATGCCTGGAGACATGAATGCCCTGAAGGTTGTTAGTTTTGCATTCAATGGTGACTCGACTTGGACTCGACTCAGACTTGAATACTGGAGACTCTAACCTGGACTCGGACTCGAGGCATAGTGACTTGACTACAACACTGGCCTACTGTCAATCCATCAAAACTTAGCTGAAATGTTGTGGTCCGATGCTTTCGTTCTTATCTAGAGAATACGGTTATTTTGCTCCTGTGCGATGCTTTCACCCGCTCTGGTCGCATGCTCATTACATATATTACGTCACGTTAGCATTGATTTCGGAAAGGGTTTATTACTCAGCCGTTAAGTCAGTTACGAGGTTATGACGCCAATCACACAATGTTGTATTACTCCGAAAATAGAAAAAGTTCATATAAAGGCTTAAAACGCTTAAGCTGTAACGTTATTTGATGTGAAAGTGGCGCCAAATTGAATGGGGTTCAATGGGATGGCTAGATGGAACTGGTCTACTATTTAGCCTCAAATCCGCCATAGTGTCTACGCTCTCCTAACGTTCACATGCCCCCTTGATTGTAGCGTGCTCAAAGCATAAAAACTTTAATGCACAACATTGCGTTTGGTTCGTAGTTGCCTCATCAGTGACGAGCATTAGTTTGTTTATCTATTTCTTTGCATACTATGGAAGCATCTAGGAAGAGGGGTCGTTCTGACGTGGGAAAACTTTATTCTGATCACTCCTGGGGGGGTATTCCATCAACTGCGCTTAACAGATTTAGCCTGGCTTGAACTAGCGTAGACTTTGACTTGAGGCTGAAATCGTTCCATTAACACAAATCGGCAGTGCCTTGTTAACGTTGACTTTAGCCAGGTTAACTTAATCATCCAATACCCACGTGCACGAGATACTTAAGCAGCCCAGAACATGCGATTGTCGAAAACGCGATACGATGGCTGCAAAACCCAGGGCTATTTTTTTTTTTTTGGGAGAAGAGCAGAGGTTGCTCATTGAACTCTACAAGGAGTTTTAGGGGGAAATAACCAAAAAAAGAAATACAGGCGGGGGTACCCTCTGGTTGACCCTCTGGTTGAGGGAATTGAGGGAGGGACCTCCTCAGACATCCTCCCAAGGATCTCTCGATGCATTTATCCAAGGTACCCTATTACCAACTGTTTAGCCTACCTCCACTATCATTCTGTATATTTTATGTAATGGTACTCTTGTCTTTCAGTTACTGGAGACACAATCCTCTCATGGAGCCACAGGAGCCTGCAATTGACCCATGTGTGAGTGTGTAGTTTGTGACAGAACCCTATACAGTACATGCTTTTGAGATTGTAGATTACATTACTATTGTATTTGCAGGAAGAGGAACCTACAGAGGAAGGTGAGGAAGACACCCTGTCTGCTGTCACAGACATGCCAGAGGTGAGTGCAAAAATAGTGGTTTGTGCCTGTTTTATTTGGGCATGTTGCCCTACTTCAAAGTCTGAATCCTGCATCCCTCCACAGGCAATCCCTGGCACGAGCACGTCAGAATGCCAGAATGAGGTAAGTAACTCCTCACATTGTGTCCAACCCACTTTATCAGCTAGCTTACTCTTACATTTGTCTTTCACAGGATATCCGCTCCATTTACAAGCGGCACCTCCTGCTTGATATCGAGTATAAAAGACTGAAAATGCGGAAGGTGCAGCTTGAGATAAAGAAGCTGGAGATAGATGCACAGTGGGCAGTGCTTCGACTTGGCCAGCTGGCCAATATAGAAATATTTGGTTAACGGCGAGTGAATCCCGTTTGCAGCCGTAGAAGAAACGCAGGACAAATTAAACATTCTGGTTTTCTCCGAAAAGCAACGATGATAGACAGACATCATTTGGACAAAATATAGAGCGTATTAACCTCCGCTTGCTCAGCCAAATGCCTTCCTGTTACGTCCTGTTATCACGGAGTTACAGGCTTATAAACGATTTTTGATGGTCACAAGTTTACTTCATTAGCGTTTTATTTTTTGATTATTAAAGAGTGTTTTTCATTTAAAGGCTTGACTTTCGTGCTTATTCAGAAGAGCATTTAGTGCTCTCCCAATCCCAAACGCTCACATTGCATGTTTGTTTGTAATGGATGCAACCGCGAGATACGCTTGTCATAGGCGCCGATACTGTGGGTGCTCCGTCTCTCGGGCACCCACTAGAGACATCGAGCACCCACGTGTGCCAGCTTAGTCCCGGCTAAATTTACATTAATTTAAAACATTGCAGTTTATGTTAAATTCAGCATCTCTCATAATGTGATTGGATATGTTGCTGTCAATTCCCTACTCCATATACTAACCACCAATGAGAGATTATAGCGCATTATTTGCGCATTATGTCAGTGACGCGCATCATGTCCTCTAACTTTTTGTATGGTTATTGCTTGACGGGGGGGATCCCAAGCAGCTTTCAGCCATGGCATTTCCTAATTCACCCGACACTGATTCAAAATGTTGAAACTATTTCAGCATGGCCTATAAGCAGTTTAATTAAATGTAATGTTAGTTGTAAACAAACGGGCTACTTGGTGAGGCTTGGCCTCACAGATGCGCTCATGCCTTAAATGGCAATACAAATCGTGACCTTAGAATTATAAGGTTCTATCTCCACTTTTGGTTGAAATTGAGTTTGACATAATCTGATCCATTAGGTGTTTATTAATGCCTGTGTGATGTTGTTATTTTTGTATAAAAAAAAATATTTTTTAGTTGGTTATTAATAAAATAAAAAGGTTCCATCTCACAAAACATAAACCAAGTTGGGATTATAAAGTTCTATCTCCAGTAGATTCAATATCCAATCAAAACCCTGAATGAACAGACGGACCAATCAAATCTTAGCTCTGTAGCCTGGACACAGAGCTAAGAGCTGGACATTAGCCTGCCCTGGACATCTGAAGCCAGCGATGGCGACCAAAAGACTTAAATGTACAGACACCACTAGAAGAGATCGGTAAGTTGAAGCACATAGAGCTGGTATATAATACTTAATTTACAAATCATTAGCTAGCTAATGTAAACCAGCTTGTTTGCCAAGGTAGCTAGCTTAGCATTAGCGAACATTAGCTTGCTAGCAAACGTTAGAATTAGCTTGATAGCTCACCAACAGCTCGCTTACAGTTTAGCACCTGTAAATCTCTGTATGTGACAAATAAACATCCTTGTAGATGGGCAACTGCAGCTTAGCTAACATAACGCCAATTTCTAACTTTACTCCCCTTCCATAAATGCAAGCTAGCTAACTGCTGTCTTTTTAAACTAGCTAGATTATTGGTGTCTTAATGACTGCAGCCTAACATAATGCCAATTTCTAACTTACTCCCCTTCCAGAAATGCAAGTTAACTAGCTTTTTAAGATTGCTAGATTATTAGATATTGATAAGTTGCCCCATTTATATCAGGATGATAATTAAATTGTTTTTTTGTTACAGAAATGATGATGGTGGTGGAAGTCCTCCAAAGGAAGTGGGAGCGGCAAATAGGACAGTATCTAGTGGTGGGTACTTCTATAGATGGGTGGAATTTCTGTTGTATTTACCATGCCTTTGTTTGTAAAATACCCAAACTATGTTATCAGTGTCATAAAACAAAATAATAAACTGACACATTATTATAATATTGGATCATGTAATAATAAAGAATCTTTAGCTTATCTTGGCTACTGCTGGGGTTATGTTTTTGCAGGTTTGATGGGCAGTGATGCTCGAGTTGCACAGATGTTTTCAGACACTACTATGTAGGCAAACATGCCACTGTCGGTGTGTACACTAAGAAGTACTTAATCAATAGGCCTATTTGACTGTTTATCCTGTTCAGTCTTTGTAAGGAAAATGATGGTGGTAGTCCTGGACAGTGCCTCAGTGGGTCCAGTACCAGTTAAGCCATGCAGATTGTCCTGGTATAGATGATAGTATTCTGCAAAATGTATGTCTCACCATTAGTTACTTTCCTGTAAATGCTATTGTGATGCTCAGCTGTATGACTTGCCAGGAGAGGCAGAGACTCCCAGAGCAGCAGCGAGAGGGACAGTAGCAGAGACACCCAGGGCAGCAGAGACGGATACATAACAAAACAGACTAATAATAAATAATAAAGTGGTATAGTTTAATGAAATAAATGACCAGTTTTTAAAATGTTTCCGAGAGGGGGTGGGGATTTTGTTCAGCTGTAATTTTAAATTTCCATGTACTTTGAACTTTGAAAAAAATAAAATATATCTTTTTCTTAACTTGCTTGGCTTTGATCTATACTATACTATACTATTATATTATATACTACAAGCTGTGTGCTTGTATTATAAATGTATAAATTAATTCAAATCAATGGTTATATGCCTTTATTCTTTGAAATGTAGGGTTTTATTTGTAAAAGTGGAGATAGAGCTCTGATTCACTTTGGAATTATAAGGTTCTATCTCCATTTGGGCCATCTTAAAAAAAACCCATTTCCAAATGTGCCAGGATTTTGATATTCTATCCTCAAAGTACCTGTAGGGTGATGGTCTTGTTGAGCTATAATAGTAGATTATATACTACATAACAGTTTTGCTAGCTGGGGTGTAAAAACTTTGATGCTCAATATCTCAGAACTACCCTAAACGGAGATAGAACCTTATAATTCTAAGCTTACAAAATATTCACGATAGGCCTAAGTTATTAACTGACCGCCCGATTCACGTTGCCTGGGGGGCCATCAGACATTTGTTCCCAAGGGTCTATGAATTGTTAATCCGGCCCTGCCCCCAACTTTCCACCTCTGAGACAGCTTAAAAGAAATCTAGAGGACTCCTAACTCACTAAGACCTACTTACTGTAGGCTGCGCAAACCACAGGCCTTTTTTTGGGCAAGCCTGCATTCGAGGCAGGCCTTCTGTTGAAGAATTTTATATAAATCCTGCGCTAACAGTAATCCTCCTACCACAGCTGTGGATAGTGTGGCATGCTCACGCTTTGTCTCCTTCTTGCAAACTAGGCCTATTGCCCAACCATTTACGTCTTAGATAGATAAATAGATAGATAGATAGATACTTTATTGATCCCCAGGGGAAATTCAAAAAATAACAACTTGCCAGATATGCCTTCATATCTTTGGGCTTCATTCAGCATTTTGTTCTTCCACTGGAAATGACTTCAACATTCATTCCCGGTGTCATGGGGGGGCTTTGGGGGGCCAGGCCTGTCCTGGACGAGCTTGGCTGCACCAACCAACCCCAATCCCATAGATTGATTTTGAACACTTATTAAATGTAGGCCTATAATATACGTTTGACAATCTAGCAAGTAACAAATAAAACTTGTAAAATCTGTATTATTCCGTAGCTAATCAATCAGGAACATTAGGTAAGCCAATCACCTAAATGGAGAGGAGGTTACGTGGCGCAATCTACTTCACTTCTGCACTAACCCCTGTCATCCGATGACAAATATAGCTTATCGGCTCGCAGGTAGGCCATAGGCCTATATCGTAGTTAGTAGAAGTAGGCCTAGTAGTTTCTGGGTTTGTTTGATAGCGTTAACCTTTACTGTTTTTTCTTCTGACCTAGTCGGAGAACAGGCAGCTTGTTACCACTCCAGGTCCGAAGTTATTCTTAACTTCGAGGCTAACTCCCTAACACTCTATCTGAAAGTGGTTAGCAAATGAACGAGGATTTTGGTTTTATCTGCGGATTTATTTTTGCATTATTTTGAATATGACTAGCTCCAGTCTCAACAGCACGTCTACTTTTTCCACACGCATCTCCGTTCTAACACGCATATCCCCTCTCGCTTTCTCTCTCTCCATCCCTGCGCACGGGGCTCTCAAATGAGCTGCACCATTTTACTACAATTGCATCTACATTTTCATATTATAATGTTTTGTCAAGTGTAAGCTTAAACTACCGTGATCAATTTCAGTTCCCGTGCCCCCGCTGCGTCATGGAAGCAGTAAGTCAAGTCGCATCAAAAATAGTAGTGGCCGAACTCCCAAGTGACACCTTGTGGTTGTTTGTGTCAACTGCAGTTTGTGCCATTTCTTCTGAGAAAATGGGGTGCGTGATTCATGAAGGAACCCGTCCAAACTTAACCGGGACCCACTGTAGGCAATTTCTTTTTTAAATTCTTCCTCATCGCTTTTTCTTTTTCTTTTATCACTTCCACTCTGGAAACGTTTCATGGCTGCTGTCAATCGCTCAACTCCTCACCTTACCAAGACCTCGTTCATAGCTAGTTGCTGCTATGGTGACAGAAAGCGGACCTGCAGTCATTTGATTTTATGATGAGTTTATGAGCAATCATGAGGCAAAATATTTTTCCAATCTTTATTATGGATTAGAATATATTGTTTGGATGCGGTGATCATTTATTTAAAAAAAAAAAAAACGAAATACAATACGGGGATGACGAGGCCCCCTGGTGGCCAAGGCCCCAGGCAATTGCCTGACCATGCCTAATGGCAGGTCCGCCCCTGCCTATTACACAACATAAATTGTGCTGGCGACCCAAATAAAATCTCCTGTGACCCACCCGTGGGTCGCGACCCAGTCTTTGGGAACCAATGGCTTAGAGTACCTTTATCATGAATATTGTGCAACTACTTCCTAAACGGTTATCAAAAGCCTTCTGTGGAAGTGTTGCACAAATAACATCTGTGTTATCTGAGCATTTTTGTGGCGCACATTAGACATTAGTAATAATAAAAGCATACATGAGTTCCTGCTCACAACCAGTCAATCCAGTCCAAACCAGTCAATGCTGCATTCATGCAAGAGCACAAAAAAAATATTTTTTTATTGTATTCATCCAGGTTACTGTAGGTGAGGCGTCACCAAATGTGTAATATTTACTTTTCTCTCTTTGCACGCACCCATGTACACACACACACTCACAGACTTACACACATACACACTCACACCCACTCATCCACACACACACACACACACACACACACACTCATCCACACATGCATACAACGTGGCATTGGAACATGGCCAAGGTCTAAAGCAGAGAGAGTGTGTGCACACACTGATGTCATCTATCACTCAGAATTCTGAGGAATACCCCCCACCACATACCCACAGTGCTATAAAAAGAGGTGTGGGAAAAGAACAATCCGCCTTCAAGACTCCTTTCGGAATCAACAGATCACTACACTATCACTGCGACTTAGAATTAAGGGTGAGAATCTCTCTCTCTCTCTGTCTCTCTTTGCTGCTTCTGCCACTGATATTTCCCCTGTGATGCATCATTTGTCCTTCACTTTGCAGAACAGCTATGGTGTCCTACACAGTGACAGCACACACAGGAAACAGACTTCTGTCTGGAACCACCAGTCGCGTCTGCATCCAGCTACGGGGCACAGATGCCGAGAGCGACGAGGAGAGTCTCAACCGCTTTCAGGGCTTTTGGCAGGGATCGGTAAGTTCGGCCGATTAAAAGCAACACAACGTACAACATTCTTACACCTTAAATAAACAATGCAAAAGATGCTAATCTCGATTAAAAGTCAGTGTAGCAACAAAATCAGTTTAAAGCCATTTTTTAAGGTAAATTTAACTCATTGAGTGCCAAAAACGTAATATTACGTTTTTCCTTCCCATGCGTTGAGTGCCAAAAACTTAATATTACGTTTTTCCTTCCCATGCGTTGAGTGCCAAAAACGTAGGCCTAATATTACGTTTTTAGCTTTTTTTTTTTAATTACGAAACTAGACACTCACCTCATATGTGATTTTGGGAACTCTGTGATGAATGGAAATGAAATATATGACGATCGAAAACTCATGAAGACGCACAATCTGGACATTTTATCATAACTCTGTTGCCGCTTTGGGTCGAATCAGTGACTCATGCACGTCAGCTCAAAACCAGGCCATTTTCGTGGGTCTATCACTAGGTGGCAGTCTCGCCAGGTCTCACTGATCACTTCCCGGAAAGTTTACAGGCAACACTTCATATTTCATGAAAGACGTTATATCTCCATTTCTAGAAAAAAACAGCGATTTTGATGAAAACTAGCCACTGTTTACCTTGGGATTTCTCAGGAACAGAGGCGTGTAGAAATACACGGTTTGCACCCACTGAGAGCTTAAAGTGTCACCTTTTAAACGAGCCATTGTTTGTGTTCATAGCTATAACCAGTGTTGCTACAGTTACCTTGAAAAAGTAATCTGATTACTGATTACTCCTTTAAAAAGTAGCTTAGTTAATTTACTGATTACTTGATTTTAAAAGTAACTAAGTTAGATTACAAGTTACTTTATTAGTTACTTTCAGCAGCTGCCGACAACACCCCCACCGCCTCAACATAAAAATGATAACCGGTTTTGCCAATACTGCCAAGTGCATTTTAACAATGTATAGCAGACATCCCAACCTAACCTACTGTACTTAGATACTGAAATGCAGATGTTTGTTCAATGTCTAGTCAGTACACCAAATAAGGAAGGCCTATTGATAGAAATTGTGATAGTAAAGTATGTAGATTTTGGTAGTTTGGCCTTTTCATGTAGCCTTGGCAACTAGCCCTCTAGTATAGGCCTGAGTAATATGCAAATTAAATTACACTTTTTAAACTCACCTCAACAAGTCTTTTGCAATCATTTAACCCGCCGTGATAAATGCTAAAGTCACTGTTACAAACAGTGCCGTGTGCAATACTATCATTATGTTTTACTCTTGAGACAATTGGGTACACTTTTGTGTAGTCTGATGTGAAATGGGTCTTAAATGTTCCTTTTTGAGGGGAACTGACTCTGCCATGACGCTCCTGTTCCTAGATACACTAACTGAACTGATGTTCGGGAGAAAAGAGATATAAGCCCACCTACACTGAAAACTGATTGGTTGATTTAGCAAAACAGACCAGGATGCTCTGTCTTGGATGCGCTTGCAGGCACACACGTACCACTCCTCTCTCTCTCCCTCTCAGTTGTGTGCGCGTTAAACTTAGATGCACACGCGAAGTCCCGTTCTGGCTTGCGTGCTCTTGTTCGCTCTAGGTTCCGGGAGATTTTATGTAATTTGCGGGCGTCAGGATATCAATATGTGGGAGACTCCCAAAACTTCGGGAGACTTGGGATGTCTAGCTAGACAGCACTTTGTCGCCAGCACAGAATGTGCAACGTAGGCTACTTTAATGTTGTAATGTTTAGCTGACACAAACTCAAAATAATGACTGTATAGATAAAACGGTGCATCTCTCTCCACCCTCCATTGTTGTTTACGTTTGTGTCGCTGCGTGGTTTTACACGGGAGTTGTCTTCATGCTGAAAAGGTTGGCATAGCCTACATGACGTTAATCCCCGAGACAAGAAGGAAGCAAAGAATAGGCTATATATTTACTATTACTACTACTACTTACTATTTTACTATTTAATGTGACCCCTAGGGGGGGCCTTTGCACCAGTTACAGTTTGTAACCAACAATCTGAGTTTTAGATGTTACAAGCAGGCTATCCCAATAAAGGGAAATAAATGGAGAGAGGGATACTCCAGGTATTATAAAAGTAAAAAAAAAAAACCAGTTTATTTTATTATTCACGTAGATGCATACATTTGAACAGACACTAGGCCTCTGGGCAGCAAACTCACAGGGACAACAATGTGCAAAATTAAGGTGTTTGGATAAGTAACACTAAAAGATTCAGCAAGTTTCAATCAGCAAACACAGAATATATATAGGGCACGTCACAGGTCACACACACAGCAATTCATTTACTATACACAGCAATTCATTTACTATACACAGCAATCCAGTGACCACACAGCAAGATTGTTACCCCTCCCGAATATTGCACTAATCCAATGGCCTAGAATACATACAACAGACAAACATGAAACATACATCAACACATACAAGAGACTGATGGGCAGCACGGTGGGCCTCCCTCCCACACACGCTCGCTCTCTCTCACACACACACACACACACACACACACACACAACAACTGAATACTAAAACAGGGCACAGGAAAAAGTGGCCAAGGTGGCGTACGACGGTCCTCCTGCAAAGAAAACATGGCTACGATATCATACAAGTAATTATATAGGTCAAATCAAAGCTATGCCTAATTTGCAGCCTATGCATCAATGTAATATAAACAGAACACAAATTAATGTGAATTCATTACAGCCAGTGCCTAAGGATAAAAGGCTGAACGTTGCTCATGTGTAAAAGCAGAGAACTTACATTTTCATTGAAACACGCAGACACAATTTGTAGCCGGCGAGGGCTTGTGGAGACAAGGAGCTGGACGTAACCACGGCACTAACATCAGGCCAAGCTACAAAACAATGCAATAGTCCGAGTCAGACCAGGTCCATGGCAACCATGGCTAAAATTAATTTAAGGCTAAAATACATTTAAGCATGAGAACTCACATTAACTTGTATGACCAACCGATACTCCAAGGAACCAAGAGTCTGGGTGGCGAGACACACTGATGAGGCACCGGCAGTTTGCTGGATTTAAAGGTGTAGCGCCAAGCAGCCACCACCTGATTCAATCAAGGCATCCAATCAAGGCGCAAGTCCCACTGCCTACGTCCTACCCGCTACACTAAGGAAAATGACAAAAATAGTAACGTACAGTGATTTAGATAAGTAACTTTAATCTGATTACTGGTTTGTAAATAGTAGCTGCTAGATTACCGTTACCGAAAAAGTGGTCAAAATAGACTAACGCGTTACTAAGTAACGCGTTACTGGCATCACTGGCTATAACACAGAATATGCAGTGGCTGTACAAAAATCATCAACAATGGTCTAGATTGCTGGCACTCTAGGACAAAGCTTCCGAAAACAGCTTGGCATTCAATGAGTTAATACCATGTGTTGCTTTAGTGGTACGGGTGGTACGGGTACCACTGGTGGTACACGGACTCTCTGTCAGGGTACCTCAAGATGTTTTTTCATAAAGACAAAATAATCACTTATATGTATTAATGTATTAATAATCAAAATATTTGTATTAAAATATTGTTAACCACACGATCACTGAAGTTAAATTCAAACTAGTTAGGTTAGGTCTTTCTTGTCTTCCGTGGTGGTACTCTTTGTGAAATGTTTGAGAACCGCTGCTTTAGAATAATGGCTTTAAACTTACTTTATTCAAACTTGCAGAATTGTGGTCTTGATCTTTAACACACGGAGTGCCTAGTATTGTACTACGTCACTTTGTTTTTCCATGCAGAAACATGGTCCTTTTCGTTAGTTCAGTGTTTCCCAAACTTTTTTTCTGGGGACCCACTTTTTAAAATTGACAGACCATCGCGACCCATTTCACTTCAAATCTACCCTGCAACCAACAATATTGTTTTAGGCCACAGGTTCTCCAACTTTTCTATGCCTCCCCCAATCATATATTGCTATAGGATCTAGATAGATAGATTCTGCTTTTCTGTGTTGCATTTTGAGCACCATCAGCATGAAAAGTTGGAAATGACTACTGAGAAGATACATTTTAATGCACATCCGAGAGTTGGGGAAATTCTCGCATGTTGCGCAGTCGTCATTCGTCAGCATAGTAAGCTGTTCCTGTATTTTTTAAAAAATGTTGTAGGCTACGTTGCGTTGCAGACAAATGGGTCCATAACACTGTGGAAGTCAATTCTGATGTCAACAGCAAATAACTCAAGTTGTTATATTGTGTTGTTGTATTATATTATATTGTATAGTCGTTCAGAACAAAAGGCTTTTGCGTAATAGCCGGAAAAATGCGCCTTTACTTTGGAGTTAGCGAGGTAGAAAACGAGAGAAATAGTGTTTAACATGTCCATTTAAATTGTAGCCTAATTTAATGCACTGTTGTAAATAAGAAATGAGAACACAAAAATAAAAATGTGAGGAGGTTGCTATTAACTTTAAAGATTGCATCTACAATCGAAACTATCTATATGCAAATTGAATGGCCTTATGTCCGGTCTATGGATGCTTTAGTTGACAGCACAGTTGACAGCACGGTCACTAGATTTTAATCGGTAAAGTTGAGGAGCTGGTATCTGTTAATGTTCGTGCAAATAAGCGGATTCATGTCCCTTGCAGTTTGCAACTGCGAGGTACATGGCAGGCACCCCTACAGAACGGTTTCATTTTGAGAGGTATATATCCATGCTCTGGCACCCCCTCTGCGATGCGTTCGTCCCCCAGTTCCATGAGCTTTTATGACAAAACCGTGACTGTGGTAGTTAACAAACTACATCCTAATAGAAAACGGTTAGCTTTCCTGGTATCAAATGACAAATGGTATCAGTTAGGCCTATAACACAACATAAATTGTGCTGGCGACCCAAATAAAATCTCCTGCAACCCACACGTGGGTCGCGACCCAGACTTTGGGAAACACTGCGTTAGTTTATGATGCATTCGGCACCACCTTAGACAGTTACCCAGTGCGTTGCAAATAAGGGGATTTCTACATTGTGTTACTTTTAATGTCTTTAAATCTTTTAAAGTAAAAAAGGACAAATTGGTCATTTGATGAAATAAAGAAAACAACATAAAATAGAATAATGAAAAGAAAATAATATTTATTGTGCATAAAAAAAACAAACCTAGCAAAACTCTCCTGACATTTCTTTTGCTTATTCGTGTTAAACATCTTTCAGGGAAAGTTGAAAGATTTAGTATGGATGCTATAACTCTTTCATCAAACATAAAAATCTTCCTATGTCTGTGCAGGTGAGAAAATTTAGGGTATGCTGCAAAGAGTCAGTGGGAGAGCTTATATCAATCAAGCTCTGTCTCAAGCCATTCATGGGCTATTACAACGAGTGGTTCTGCGACAAGATTTCTGTCAGGACACCTGAGGGCGATGACATTTTGTTTCCATGCTATCGCTGGGTTGGCTGTGATGAGAATATTGTGTTAAGACCTGCCAAAGGTAATGGCGCACACACACACACACTGAACATTTACAATGTACAGTATGACTGTTTACAAGACAATACACATTTGTCAGTTGTATTTTTTTGAATACGAGACTATGACTTGTGATAAAGCTCAGTTGTCTGTGTCTATGTGTGCTTCAACAACATCAACAACAACAAGTCAACAGAGGTTTTTATGATTATGTAATGTTTATTGATGTTTTGATGTAGGGCTATTCCACGCAAAACTGTCACGTCCATAACGCCAACTAAATGCCATAGTATTTGTATGATAGTAGTGCAATAGTATTTGTATGATAGTAAATGCCATAGTATTTTCCTGTAAGTTCTACAACCAAGAAGAGTGAATGCTCAATTTTCAAGTAATCATCATTCACATCATACCATACCATGGCATTGTGTTGCCGTTATGGACGTGACAGTTTTGCATGGAATTGCCCTGTATTGATGTATTGATCGCTTTAGATAAAAGTGTCTGCCAAGAAACATAAACATCGTATCAAATCAAATGATATCAAATCAAAAGTCATATGCATGATGAGCTATCTTCCTATGACCAATTAATGTTGTTGTTTTTTGTATGGATCCATTCCAGCAAGTCTCACGTTCCAGGACACACATCCCATAGCCCAGAGACAAAGGATGAGACACCTCCAAGAGCACCGTGAGACTTTTAGGTTAGTGGGCAGAGTGCCAAAGCATGCCGTTTCTGACTGTATAGACCCTTTCAAGAGAGTTTCATTATCAGCATCATAGTTGGCCCCACAAGGCTTCCGTTTTAACCAGGGTAGGAATTTCACGGCGGCCACGACGGCCATGGCCGTCGTAGCCCCTTGCGTTTGCCGTGACGCCCCTTTGAAAATCAGAGGTTTACAGGCCACGGTGGCCTTGGTGCCCCCGTCTTTCAATATTCTGCTTTGCGTCCTACTAATAGCGATATATATTTAGCCTATGGCCTGTCAAAACAATCTTAGCATTCACAGCGCAAATTACGCAGTGGAGAAAGTTAGCGCAAGAAAGAAAGTGCGTCCAAATTCACCCATTCTTCTCAGTTGAACTACTTGCGAAGTAGCCTCAGGGGCGGATCTAGAGATTTTTTCCTGGGGTGGCGAGGTTCCAGGAGGGGGGCCATGGACATTATCTAGTTAGTTTTGAGGGAATATGGATACATTTATAAAATAAGCCATAAATAGATTTAGGTTATATGGATTGAAACAAGATTCTGATGATTTGGAGGTATTTTTAAAACATGACCCCTCAAATGATGTCTTCTATTGAGTTTTGAGGGAATATGGACAAATTTAGTCATACAAAATAAGCCATCGGTAGATAAAAAAAACGAATATTAATATCCAACACTATCTAACTGCCTTTTCCAAGTATGTAGTCTAAATTACTGAAACAATTTGTGAAATAAGATACCAGAGACACTAGGCAAATATTTATAGGCCTGTCATGCAGTTGGTAGCACCATACATAGGTTAGGCTATTGCAAGGCTTAAAGCAAGGATTTTCTGTGCCTTTAAGTTAGGCTATTATTTTTAAGACCTAATATTATATAGATATTATAATATTATGATATCAAATAATGTTTTTGCTCAGAACGAACCTAAATGGAAATCAGTCCCCCTCAGTCCCTGATCTTTAGTGCCAAATGTTACGTTTTGCCATTCACAATTTTGGCTACTCACTCACTCACAAAGTGGTGAATAAGGAAGTACATGTATAGGCCTACTGTATTAAAGTACCTTTATAAATATCCTATTAAAACGACCTCAAACACGAGTGAACAAGCAACATGTTAATTTCTTGAGGACACAAACTCCTGTGCTGGCCTCAGCTTGTTGGTTCATCTACCAGCAAATGATTGAAATCTATCACCCAATGAAACTGCAAGATTTAACTGGAATAGAAGCAATTACATATCATGCACAACGCTTCATATGTGATGTGCTTTCAAACGTCTAGTCTAGTAGCCTACTCTGAGTAGGGTTTGTTTGAAAATAGTAGGCTATTATTGTGATTGAGTAGAATTTCAGTCATGTAACTGTAGGCTACTTTTACTTGTGTATATTGATTCACTGTATATGAAAAGAAAGGGTAAAAAAAACGCAACCGCCACCAGCTTGACACCGAATAGATATTCTAGTTTGATTTGACATGTCGACCAAATTTGGATAGTCATAGATCCTGGGAAAGTGGATGCATGACAATTTTGAGAACCAGTGTTGAATTAGCACGTGTATGGGTTGACATTGACAGCAGTATTTAGGCTACAATCAAATGTTATAAACTAGCGACACAAATAGACTTTAAACGTTAAGCTACGCATGAGCATGCCCTTATGATCTGACCTGACCATCATCAAAAAATTCGATGAGACAAAGTCTTGCGGATGTAAATGACGTCGACTAACAGTGAGGTTGTTGCCGGGTTAACTGATGGACTGATTATGGACTTTTTCGACTTGGTGGTCAAACTTACCACTTCGTTGTAGGCCTACAGACAGTTGACACATAGTTGCATGCACTGTGCAATCTGCTGCCAATGGTGAAATTTCACGGGGGTCACTGCGCTGATGGTGATGGGTGAAACCATTGTGAGGGGGCGGGGGATTCTAAATCGGCGATTTCTGTTTGAGGAGTTTGGTGCGGGTTTCACACCTTCTCACAGTCCAACATGTATGAACATAAAATAAACTTAAAAAAATATTATCTGATTTATAAATGGGGTGGCAACGGGTGGCAAGACTGTGTCCCAGGGGTGGCAGTTGCCACCCTTTGCCACCCCGTAGATCCGCGCATGAGTAGCCTACTCATCACACAGACATCACAAGTATCACACGAAAGTCATTTAAACGATGTCAGCCGCTAATTGCTGTGATGAACGGTTCGCGAGAAAAGTAAATAATATCATTCAATTTAATCATAAATTCTACTGAAGGTTTTGCGTCCATCTCCCTACCCATTCATCTCTGCAGAATACTTCACGAACCCCTCGTTTAACACATGACAAACCATATATCAGAATAAACAGCAGACCTTACCGAACACAAAGGTGTAATGCAGTCCCCTGTACAGTTAGTCGTTCCAGAGTAATCCCGTTTTGAATTTGCAGTACATTTCAACATACATGGATGTCTCCAAATTTGGGCTTTAAGTTTTACACTGTGTTTAAATTGTTCCACATTATTTCATAACGGGCCAAATACAAAATAAATATTACAAATGTCGCCTAGATATCGGTTTGTGAGTTTGTAAGAGTAAGAGTTTGTGAAAGTAGCCTTAATGATCACAAAATGCTAAGCATGCATCTAGGCTATTTGACTTTCTTAAAAGCTGAACTGTGCTTAATTGTTCAATACATGATTTCAATACATCATTCAAATATCAAATAAATGTTAAATATAGCCTAGATATCTGTAAATATTATCAGATGATTTACAGTTATATGTAATGTCTCATGTTTCATGTTTTTGTAATGTTTCATACAGTGATACAGGTCTACTGCAGTGAATAGGCTAAATACAACTTTGATCATTTTTATAGCCAACTACTGTATAGTTAACGTTGGCCTTAGTGCCCTGACATGTGGCCTTTGTGCCCTCCACCAAATATGCCCAACTGAAGGCCAAATGGCCTTGCCCCCAGAATGTTGAAATTCCAAGCCTGGTTTTAACATTCCATGTGTTATCTTAATGCAGAAGAAGTAGATTGGGAACCAAATAGAACGTTCAAGCATTGTTTTTGTTTTTATTGTTGAAAGGGTCTATAAAGTGTGTGTGTTTGTTTCAAAAACACAGTGCAGGTGAGACGACGGCCGTTTCCTTTCTCTTCCTACTGTAGGTGGCGTGTGTACGCCGAGGGCATGCCCCAGTGTGTTGATTTCGACACTTCCCTTGCTCTGCCGGCCGAGGTTCAGTTTTCTTTCACAAAGGCGACCGATTTCTTCACCTCTGCAGGCAAACAGTAAGCCAATGCTGAAGTCATTCCGCTCTTTCAAAATTCAAGTCACGAATGTTTGATGATTGATGCTTGGTGATTGCTGAGTCTGGTCCCGCTTACTTAAGTGCTCTTAGCAAGGCTTATGTTACCCCTTGGGCCACTACAATCCTCCATGGACTCACACTGTCGTCTCGCACTGCTGCCCCTGCACACTATCCAGACTATTTTAATTTGTTCCCCGTTGGTGGAACAACCTACCGTGTCAAGTCAAGACAGGTTAATTTATATTGTGCATTTCACACACAGAGGTCATTCAATGTGCTTTACATAAACAAAATCAAAACAGTAATAGCAAATAAAAGCATAAAAGGGCAATGGTTGATTAAAACATGATTAAAATGCAATCAAAAAACATAGAATGATTGAAAGACAAAGTGCAAAACAACAAATTACTGGAACACAGCCAACAACTTAACCTTTTGCTTCATCATACTTCCAGCCAGTTAGGCTGTTGTATTAGATTTAGCTGTAGACCAGTGAAGAATGCTATTAAAAACCATCTCCTTAATTCCAAATTGGAGATGCCAAGTTGACTTAATCCAATGTTAAAGCTGCAGTTGGCAAGATTGTTTTGATCATATTCATTGAAACCGACACTATGCTCCGACAGAACAACATAAATCAGCCTGTTTTAGAAAAAAAAAACACACTTGTACCTCCACCTAGAGCTTGTTATTTATTTTGCAAAAATCCACAGCTCCCGGTTCTTCTGGTCCAATCAGAATCCAAGCAGGACTGTGTGAGATCTGACTGTTAATCACAGTCTGGTGCGCACTGACAAGCACAAACTCGATGAAGGGGGCTCGGTGGTAGTGGGGGAGGGCCATGAGAGTTGTAAACATTCAAAATTTTGGCTAAATCCCCTTAATCTGTCACACTTGCCAACTGCAGCTTTAATCCAATTGAGCTAGAGCAGGTAAAAACTTGAAGTTGGCTTGCAAAAAGAAGAGTTCTTTGTTCTAGATGTCACAGGCAGAGTATCCATGCACAACATTAACATATGATGTTACTGCTACAAGTAACAACAAAGGTAACAAAGAAGTAGAGAGACAAACCACTCGTGGACAGATGACAGAATATACATTCCTGTCAAGAAACTATCAACCCACAACAAGTATGTCCTTTATGAAACTCACAGAGATTCTCATGTTTTGGCATAACAAGTAAGAGGAATGATGAGCACTCTGATTATTAGCATAGAAGCATGAGAGATGGCAACAAACTTACAACATAGAAAACATAGTGATCCTGGTCACATACCCAGTGAACAGCAGCACTCTTTTAATGGAGATTCTTCTTAGTAGCCTTGTTTGTGCACACACACACATACTTTTCCTTTTAGGGCCAAAATGGCCAGACGATAAGGCCCAGTTAGTCTCGATAGACACCCAAGTGGAGTAGTTAACACTCGAATAGAGCTTCAGAGAAGCCCGGTAGAGCAGTAACGATAGAGTCTCCCTCAGATCAGACCCTCAGAGCCCGTTGTATCTATTCTGTGTAGAATGACAGAGTGACTAGGCTACTTCACAGAATCCCCCTTTTCCCCAACACTGTGTACTAATAGGCTAGGTGCTCTGAAGCTCAAAGTGTTCAGACACTGTGTCATTGTGTAAGATGTGATGCTCTTTAAGAATTGAAAATAAGCAATATGCTTATAGGCCTATGATATCTTCAAAAATGGCAGGTAACTTTAGGCTCAGATATTTTCTGTTCTTTAAGCTCTGTAAACTTCCCAACACTTAGGCTAAGTGCTCTGAAGCTAACTGGGTTGGCCGACTGCAGACGATCGTGGGAAAGCATCAATCAACTGGACGTGATCATCTGCGAGAACAAAAACCCAACCATTGGTATGGTATCTCCCATTAAACAAATGAGCTGTCCAGCTACAGTATGGAGTAAAACAAACAAAAAAACTACAGTTTGTTTTTTGTTTGTAGCATTTGTTCTGACACGGCATGCTTTGTAGGATATGTAGAGGACCACTGGGACGAGGATGAGTTCTTTGGCTACCAGTTCCTGAATGGCCTCAACCCCATGGTGATCAAGCGCTGCTTAAAGCTGCCCGAGAACTTCCCCGTCACAGAGGAGATGGTCAAGCACTACATGCGAGGGTGCACCTTGGAGCAGGAGATGAAGGTACACTAATGGGGTGACCACTGGCACACCCATATGGGGAAATAAACCAAAATAACCTAAAAGTAGAGGAAGATCTATCTATCTATCTATACTGCTCAAAAAATTAACACAATTGTTAAAACACATTTTTTGAAACCTTCCACCCTTTTCTCCATTCTCAAACTACATTCACAGAATGTCTGACGGTTCTTGCAAAATAAAACACTCACCTCAAAAGTTTTACTTGTGCTCAGAACCAAACAGTGTCAGAGTAGCGATCCAGTGTATGATTGAAGTGTTTCCTTAATTATTTTGAGCAGTATATAGATAGATACATACATACACACACACACACTTAGTTACGTTTTGTTTTAAACTTTTCTCACCTCCAGAAAGGGAACATCTTCCTGTGTGACTACAAGATGTTGGATGGGCTTGTGGGAAATGTAGTTGCTGGCAGGCAGCAGTACCTCACCGCTCCCCTGGTCCTGCTCTACTGCAACCCTCAGGGTCTGATGCTGCCCATCGCCATACAGGTAAACACATTACATTATTGAAATGTAGACACGCCAAAAGCAAGATCATTTCGTTGTGATGTCTTTCTAGTGAACACAATGGAAGAATGCATATGTGCACCACGAAGCCAAATAGACATAATGTTTTCACAGAAGCACATCATTCTGTTGGATTATTAGAAAACACAATCCGACTTTGTATTACTTAGCCCATCTTAGCCCACCAGTAACCCAGTTCTGTTTTGATTTCTAAATATCCTAAATCTGCACGTGCAGCAACTTACCTGAGGGACATAGATAGCAGAGGTTAGGAAGAAAAAACGTATGAAATCAAATTCATAAATTAAGAAATCATGTTCAGAAATCTTAAATAATATTGATATTCAAATAATCAAATCATTAAGAATAATGAATGGAAATACTGTAGGTTATGTAACTGATATGTTGATGGACTTGGCTGTCTGATTAAAAATGACTAAGAAAGAGAGACCAGTGTCTTAAAACCTTTTCCTTTACTTGAAAATGAGAGGAAAAAATATGTGAAATTATTTGCAACCGTTTTATGCATGTTAAAACATATCTGTGTAGTTAAAGCAAAAGCCTGGCCAAGACAACCCCATCTTCCTTCCATCGGATTCCAAGAGTGACTGGCAACTGGCCAAACTCTTTGTGAGGAATGCTGAGTTCGGCGTTCACGAGGTCGACTTTCACCTGCTGAGAACTCACCTACTGGCTGAGGTGTTTACCGTGGCAACGTTGCGGAACCTTCCCTCACCACACCCCCTCTTCAAGGTATGGCTGTGATCCTGGAATAAGTCTGTACATCAGTCTGCCTCAACAACAAAGAACAGAGAGAGAGAGAAATGCATCCAGAAATTCAGAGAAATGCATCAAGACCTTCAAAACTTTAAGTATCCAAGTCTAAGAATACTATTAGGAGAGGAACAAAAGAGTGCAACAGTCGCAGCAAGATATATAGATGCTTGCCATAAACAAGGGTCACTTCATCAGTGAAGCACACAAAAAGTCAAATACACACACACACACACACTGCCGTTGCAGTAATGTATGATGCATGATGTTTTGTTTTGTCTTTACACACTACTACGTACATGTATGCTTTGGCAATACAAATTGTATTTTTTGTCATGCCAATAAAGCTCAATTGAATTGAGAGAGACCTACATTCACCCTCACACACACTCTTCTAAATGGATAATATGTCTCGAAGAAGGGTGCTGTGCACTGAACTACTGGAACACACACACAAACACACAGATACACACACACACACACACACACACACACACACACACACACACACACACACAGTGTACAATGCTAATATAGCGTGTGCAATGTTCTGTAATCATCATTCAGACAAGAAATTCCCTTGTTCAATCATTTATTCATTTCATATTTCAAGAATGTCGGGTGGTTAATACAGTTTCTTTCTGCCCTTGCAGCTCCTCTGCCCCCATATCCGATACACACTCCAGATCAACATCTTGGCCCGCAACCAGCTCATTTCTGAAGACGGAGTTATCAACATCGTACGCACAGCACCGTTTAATAGGCACTAAGGGTTTTTTGCCTGTTCTACTGAGTTCATGTGTCATCCATTCTTACAATCTAGTGACTAGTACAGACTTCAGAAAGTAAAAGTCCTGCCACGCTTTGGTTCCAACCATTCACTTAATCAGCGGATTCTAATTAGCACAATTCTTAAGCCAGGTAGATCATCTAATTAGTGAAATCACATGTGTTAAGCGCACAACCAATACATGGCAGGACTTTTACTTTCTGAAGCCGGACTTTTACACCTCTGCTAGTGAACCTAGCCTTACAAAGATCAAAAGCTACATTTCACTAACCGAGACTCTAAATGAAGCGCTACATGAAACTAGCTAGCCTTCTCACCAACTATTACATTTAAATGATGGGATGTCATTTGTATGACACGGACCATCCCGTGCAATGCATTAATACTGTCCTGCAGGAAAACATTTCCAGACAAAATCATGTAAATGTAAATCAGGTTTCTCGGCCAAGTATACTTGCATATACAAGGAATTTGGTCTCTGCATTTATCCCATCCGTGAATTAGTGAACACACAGAGCACACAGTGAGGTGAAGCACACACTAATGCGGAGTAGTGAGCTGCCTTGCTACAGCGGCGCTCTGGGAGCAGTGAGGGGTTAGGTGCCTTGCTTGTTCCCACTGGTCGGGATCGAACTGGCAACCCTCCAGTTACAAGCCCGAAGCCCTAAACAGTAGGCCATGACTGACCCCAAATCATTTTGCTGATTTAATACCATGCAACGGCACGCTACATGCAAACGTGGTTGGGTCAGCGCACAAACAAGGAAGTTGTCTGCCAGAACATTAATGCTGTAATGACCGCAGAGAGGTGACGGAAGGGTGGGGTGCAAGAGTGTTTGTTTTAATTCAGGCAAATCAGAAAATCCAATAAACATAGTTCAAGTACCTGACTCATTAAAAACACATCCTTTATGATTTTTCCCATAAATGACCTCCATGTAGTATGCAGGAGTTGGCGGAGAGTCATTGCAGAAGTTGCTGAGGCGTGCAACAACTGCGCTGACCTACAGGTCCCTCTGTCTGCCTGATGACATCTCTGAGAGAGGCCTGGAGAACGTCCCCAACTACTACTACAGAGATGACGGCATAAAACTGTGGAACATCATTAACAAGTATGCTCACTACTAGAGTTCAGTCCAGTCGTGTTTTTTTTTTTTTTAAGTATATTTGTTTGGCTTTTTTTCCCTTTATTAGGACAGGACAGTAAAGAGTGACAGGAAGTAGGTAGGAAAGAGAGATGGGGTGGGAGAATAAACTGATGCCGCTGTTTTTAATTAAAATGTTGGAAGCTTCTCCAGTGTGCAGACACTCTCTCTCTTGTTTTACCTTTGTATATGTTGTGTGTACGTTGTCCTGCACCTAGCCTAAAGAGAGGCGGGATATGCATGCAACTACTTAACTACAAAGAAAATACATGTTGCATTACATTTAGCAGACACTTCTTGACCAAAGTGACTTACATACAGTATGTCATATATTACAAGGGATTACATTGTCCCCAGTGCAACTTGGGGTTAAGTGCCTTGCTCAAGGGCACAACGGTGGAAGCCGGGAATTGGACCGACAACTTTCAGGCTACTGTACACTAGCCCTTAACCACTACAGTACCACCGCCCGCATGTGCACAGGTGCAGACAGTGCTGTACTGGTGTGGTGTTGCTAGTTGAATTGAATCCGCTCTGTGAAATCAATGCAATGTTAATCCACCAAGGTCAAACCAAGGTCAATCCGCTGTGTGTTTCTTTTCAGGTCAGTTGAGCGCTTCTTGACCCACTACTACGAATGTGATGCAAACGTGCAGGCAGACACAGAGCTGCACAGCTGGATCAGCGACATTTTCACCCATGGGTTTCTGGCACGGGAAAGCTCAGGTGTGTTATCACTCTGTCTTTTGTTATGTGTGTGTGTGTGTGTGTGTGTGTGTGTGAGAGAGAGAGAGAGTGTGTGTGTGTGTGTGTGGGTTGTTCCGATTACATGGACAGTCAGCAGGGGGGAAATACTTCTAGACCAGCAAAGATTATGCGTCTGATTATGCGCCTTCTGAAGGAATCGTTGCACTATCTGTACTTATTTCAATAAAAGTTTACTTTCTTTCTAAAAAAAATACTTTCTGAGAAGACATTGCTTGCTCAGGTGGGTTTGCAGTCTGTTATCTGAGGTGTGTTCAAATTTGTTAACATTAATGCAAACAAGCACAGCACGCAGCGAGTTCACAGTTGTTTGCGAAACGTAATTGTTTGTACAATTAGTCCAATAAAGATTCCCTTGCTTAGGTCTGTATTTTTGAAGATAAATATTTGAACAGCACCACCCTCATATGATTGAGACAATTGCCTTAAGCCACACCTTTATTGCTAACATGACTGTTTTCCTCATTTCATGGAAACAGATAAATCCCACTCTCTCCATTGATGTGTATGTGTGTGTGTGTGTGTTGTATGTGTCTAATACAGTATAGTGGATACCCTTACAGAAACAGCCTTTCATTCCTCTTCCCAGGTGTACCATCATCTTTTCAGACAGTGGCGGAACTCATCAAGTTTGTCACCATGGCAATCTTCACTGTATCTGGCCAACATGCCTCAGTCAACAACGGACAGGTAAGAAATTGTATCCCAATTACATAGAGCGACTAGCTGTTTTCTTTTATTTATTAATATTAACTGAAGATGCCTTACAAAGCCAACAGCCTTAGCCCCATAGTGAAAGCTCAGAGGCCATATTGGCTATAGCCTAAGTTAGAACAATCATACTAACAGCACTGTAATTCTTCTTCATCGGCCAATGTGCCACATTTCGTCACAGTTTTGACTTTGGCTGTCTGGTTATTTTTTAACATCAAATTTACAACAAATTTATGAAGAAGTTCTGTGATCTCTAACAACCTTTTGCCAAATTCCCTATGCAGTTTGACTACGGTGGCTGGATGCCCAACTTCCCCTTTGCCCTCAGAAAGGCCCCTCCCAAGGAGAAAGGCCAGACCACGGAGGCCACCATCTTGGAGACCCTACCTGATGTGGGCACGACAGTGAATGGAATGGCTTTCTTGCGTCTGTTAAGCACAAAGTCTCAAGACCATGTGAGTTTGTTCATCATCAGGTCATATGTTTAACAATGTTTAATTACATTTAACACAAACTGAAAAAGAAAAATGTCCTGGAAACTGAATGCTTTTCTTGTTTATGCCATTACTCAGGACGGCTTACTGACTTATTTGCATTCATATTATCGTAAATGTGCTAATTACCAACCATTTCGTTATAAAATTCTAAAACAACGATGATTTTTTTAATACTTCAAAATAACATTTGATAAATGAACCTTACATTTTTCAGTAGCCATAGGGGTGTAGATTTGAACTAAATGGTTTGTATAGAAATTAATATTAAGTGACACATACACGTTGGACATATGGGACGGTTGGTAATATGTGACGTTCCGATACCTTCATTTACAGTTTTTACATAATGTTTCTGTTATATTATTATTATTATGAGTACTCTGTTCACAAAATGTAAAATATATCTTAAATCAATTATTGTTTGTCATATTGACAAACTGTGATGTACGGTCATGCTTAGCTTATGTTTAATGCTTAATGTTCAATAGAATTCTCGATGTGTTTATTATTATCAGCATGTTATTTACGATTCCAATCTTATCACCCTCTCTGCAGTACCCGCTGGGATGTATCCCAGAAGATATGTATGATGCAGCGGTTCCTTGTAATCTCATTGAGGATTTTCAGAAGGATCTGAAGGAGTTGTCGGCTCTTATCGAGGAGCGGAACAAAAAGGTGGAGCTTCCCTACACCTATTTGAACCCCGAAAATGTTGACAACAGTGTGGCCATTTGAGAGGGTTTCGGAGCTAAATTTGTCTCAATAATATTTGTATATGCGCAGAGGGGGATCCACAAATATTTCTTGATTTGCATGTGTGTTTTGATATCTACAAATAAAAAATCATATTTGTAACTCATATATTGATTTTTACAAATATAGATGTGCATTTGTAAATAAAATGCCATTTGTAAAACAGAAAATTTCATTTGTGAAATGTGAGTCTGCATTTGTGGATCACCAACACACGCATTCTTCGTTTTCCAAAGTTACGTGTTTTTGAGACGTTCTTCACATGAAAGTCACACAAATCCACACGTAAATAGGCCTACTTTAATTCACCGGCACACAGAAATCGCAATCCAGTAGATGGCGACATCCAAAAAAATATTTCTTGACTTGCATTAGGTGTTTTGACATCCACAAATAAAAAAAATCATATTTGTAACTTGTAAATTGGTTTTCACAATTGTAGATGTGTATTTGTAAATGAAATGGCATTTGTAAAACTGAAAATTGCCTTTGTGAAATCTAATTTTGCTTTTGTGGATCACCAGCACACACAGTTTTCGTTTTCGCATTTGTGGATCAGCATTTGTAACCTGACCCTAGCCAGATGAATTTCGCTCCGCCTAGCTCCACTCATCCATCTGGAACCGATCCATTGAAGTGTTGTTTCAGAAGGCTGGGCCTAATCAAAAAATGCTTGCATATGATTGAATAAGCCACTTGTCCGTCATCTATTGACGTGCTACTTCAACCACTCACATCGAAGCCAACCCGTGACGCTAATAACAATCTCACAGTCGCTTCTACGCTATGTCACATCTATGAAACTCCCGCCCTGCGTCCTGATTGGCTGAACCATAAAGTCGGGTTGCATAAATCACTCTCAATGGAAGAGGTCCCAGATGGATGTGAGTGAAGCTAGGCGGAGCTAAGCGGAACGAAATTCATCTGGCTAGGGTCAGGTTACAGCATTTGTGGATCACGAGACAAACTTTGCGCAGAGAAGCCACCCAGATCCACAAGTAGCCTGCTGACACTTTCTAATCCAGTAGATGGCAGTGTTGTTCTATGGGACTCATAACCAAAGATTCTTTGCTCATAACACACAGAGCTAGCGAACATAGTTCTTAAATCTAACAAGTTATGCCTTTTACAACAAGCTTTTTGATGGAAAAGTGGTGTTTAATTTCCATAATCTTTGTTTAGTAAACGCATAAAACCGTCAGTTTGCAAGCGAAATCAAGAATTACGATCTTTGAGTTTGTTTATAGTTACCTAGCAACCGAGGCTTTAAAGGGGTGGTTCAGGATTTTGGACATAGGACCTCATTTCCAAGTAAGCAAGTGTGATATTTATCAGTGGAGACCCGTTTTCAACACGCGTTTCATCCAGTCCTTCTAATTGCAGAGTTAAGGTGCTAGGCTAAGCGAAGTCAACGGTATGTGCTAGCCTGCCACTAAAACAGTCTTACCCACTCCAAAGTACACCCAAGGCAAATAAATTATAACGCCAGACTATCGATGTAAATGTCTGTATTGATAGTTTTATTTCTAACATTATTCTATCCTTGCATTTCAACGATACGCGACATTTTTGAGGGACTAGTGTCTTAGCAGCGGCGGAATTATACTTGCTCCAGTTAGTAGTACTGCGCCAAAAAGTAAACAGTAAAGCGCACTCCAATGGGGATACCTAGTAGTAGCCTTGGTAATATCAGTCCGCCGCTGAGATGCAAAATGACTACTACCAACTTCAGGGAACAAAGTATAACTATTGCAACGCAATGCGAGGGTAGTTGAATTTCTTACACTATTCTATCAACACAGACATTTATATCGATTGTCTGGAATTTGCCTCGAGTGTCCTTTGGAGTAGGTAAGACTGTTTTTAGTGGCAGGCTAGCACATACCGTTGACTTGCGCTAGCCTAGCACCTATATATCCCATATATCCCACCGCCACATCTTTAGGCCTACTACCCACACAAATTACAATGGAAATACAATAGGCCTACATCACTTATTTTTTCATTGACATAAGGCTAAAAATATGATGAACACTGGCATTTCTCTTTCCTATACCATATTATTGAACTAGTAGAAGAAAGAGGTGGCTTGTTAATATGAGGAGTGTCGACTTGTCCATCTGATACAAACAAGTAAACCTGAGGAAAGGATGGTATGGAGTGTGTGAGGCTAACTTTGAATGGTATGGTTTTATTTGAAATTCACATTTTCAACAAATCCCACAATTTAAAACCTGCATACATAGCCATATTCTGCAGTCTCCCCACAAGGAAAAGAATAGCACAATATTGATAATGTATTTTACAGTAAAAAAGAAAGCGTCTTACAGACGATGCTGTTCCCACAATAATCAACTGCCCTAAACCCCCTCCATCAACTGCCAGTAGATGTGTCCTGCAGAGACATGGCATTGCATTGAGTGGTAGTTAAGCATTTACAAAACAGGAAACTGAAAACCAATTTACAAGTTACAAATATGATTTTTTTATTTGTAGATATCAAAACACACATGCAAATCAAGAAATATTTGTGGATCCCCCTCTGCGCATATACAAATATTATTGAGACAAATTTAGCTCCATATCGGTGTGCTCCGTAATAACTTTACTATCCTTGTTGATAAAAATAAAGCACAAATGCAGAGCTTCATGGATATTACCATTTAAACAAAAGAAGATAAGTATACAATAAGTAGTGAATAAAGTAAGTAAATCAGTATAGGCTGCTTAGATTTTCTGGTCTTTTGTCTGTCTGGCACATTTTTATTTAGCGACTAAAACGTGGACTTTCTCACAGAGAACATTCAATGTATGAAATGTTTGCTTCCATTGGGCAATAAACGCAATTGACTTCAATTTCCATTCAACTTCAAATGTATTTCTATTCCATTTCCAATCTATTTTATATTCTGTTTCACAAAAACAAAAGACAAAAATATCACATCTGCTGTATATAATGCTGTGCACATTCCAATTTTAGCACTGAAAAGATTCACTCTTTTAGTGGTCACCTAGATCCCTCTGGAATACTATCTGAGTTCACAAGCTATTGTTGAAGTTGTTATAAACATCAGTGCTCTATTGAACATGTTTAAATTTATTTCAGTTGTCTTAACACATTTTCAGCAATCTTCTGTGCTTGTTAATGGGACAAACATGCCCAGCAGTCATTACTTTTATCAGGATTAAAACTTGTGGGTTCTGACTGAAAGCTCCATCTGATGCCGTGCCCTCTAGTGGTAGAAATCAGTACTTTGCATGACATGTTTCTTTCCCATGTGTTAAATACACTTTCAGTATATTTCAAATGTATTCTCCACAGTGGGTGACATCAGTTGCCTCAGTTTGTTGGATAAGATGTGTTGAGATAATTGCTACTTCATTTTCTCTCAACTGTCATTTAAAGTAAACCTCCATCAGCTTTCTCTAAATGTTAAAAAGTGCTGACTGAGCCGAGTCATGATTGGTTACGCCCTGCGACATTGCCAATAAATTGCCACATATTGGTCTCACCTCCTGTCCTCACTGCGTGGATTCCCCCTTTGCTCATAGTGTGTCCTGTGGTTTCACATTAGTGCACAATATCTTGTGAAACACGTTCAGCTCTGTGGGGAAGGAAGTTGAGAGCAGCAACATCAGCTCCTTCTCCTTTTGGAATCCCAGTCGCTCACACTCACTGCACAATACAGTAGGTCAGCCGAGGCTGCTGAAAGTCGACTAACAGCGTAACGCGTTTCTGACCCCAACACGAAAAGTGAGTAGGCGTTTTTGTTTGTTTGTTTGGATCTGTAGGTTGCGAGAATTAGGGTATATGGGCCTCTGTCCAGGTGGTTTCCTTATTGGCAGAGGTGGAAAAAGTATGAAAATATTGTACTCAAGTAAAAGTACCAATACTTTGATTAAATATTACTCAAGTACAAGTTAAAATACCGATCTGAAACTGTACTCAAGTAAAAGTAAAAGTAGTTCATTTAAAATGTACTTTAAGTAAAAAGTTACTTAGTTACTTTTTTTTTTTTTGGGTACCAGAACAACCAGTTTTACCAGAGACTTTCTAATGAGGAGATATAGCACTCAAAAAATCCTCCATAGTAATGCATGGGGTTAGTTTGTAACGCCCTTCCACGGCAAAAACGTCGACATGTGAATACATTGAGCCAATCATGTGGTGTGTTGTAAAATACATTGAGCCAATCATGTGGTGTGCTGTGAAGACATCGTGCCAATCATCTGTTGTGATCTTGCCGCTGGAGCAAGATTGGTGTCGCGGAAGCCCACGCACACGCATTTCTGCTGAAATAGATGCACGATAAGTGCCCAAAAGCGCTGCAATATGGCCTGCCGAGTGGAGGGACTTGCCTAAAAGGACTTTGGTCTTAGCTCGAAGTTGCTGCAGCCAGCAGCTAAGGCAGCAATGTTCATGCTCCCAGTGTGTAGCTGGCTGGAGCAACTCGAGCTAGGTAAAACCGATTGTTTCAGTTTTGTTCATACCGACAGTACTCAGTGATGTTGAGAAATGGAGATCTTTGTGAAAAAATGTGAAAGAGTTCTCCTTTAAGTTTGAGCAGTAGTTGATTTTTCAAAGTTAGTTGCACTCATCCTTGATCGCTTTGCAGTGAACAGTAATCCAGCACAACTGAAATGCCTCTCACAGGCAGCTGAGGCAGGCAGGCCAATGTTGAGTTGCAGAGTTTTTTTAGATTTGGAAACGAGCAGAAGGTTCAGCACATTAAAGGGCGACTTGGGGAAAGTGGGAAATATAGGGCCCCAATGGAGGAGAGGGCATTTAAAAAAATGCCTGAATGAAAAGTTGAATACGGGGGGCACAACATTTTCACCAGGCATTAGCAATAACTTAGGTAATCCACACATAAAAAAATCCAAACAACTCCATAAGTAGAGTCGTAATGAAGTGGAATAACACAGGAAAAAGTATTGAACACGCTAAAGAAAAAGCACTAAGGAAAGGGAAGGAACGAGCTGGAATCTGTAAGTGGTTAGAGAGTAGTTATCCTTTCTATCTGTGCAAATTAATATAAGCTTGGTTAGTAGCCTACATATTGATGGGCTATAAAAAGGTTTTTCATTACCAAGGTGTCACACAAGAAACATTTCATGATGGATAAAAGCAAAAAGCTCTCCCAAGACCTTTGCAACCTTATTGTTGCAAAACATATCAATGAAACTGGTTACAGATGCATTTCAAAACTTCAGAATCTTCTAGTAAGCAGCATGGGAGCCATTATCTGCAAGTGGAAGGAACATCACTGCATCATCAACCGGCCATGCACAGGATCTCCTCACAATATTTCTGACCAGGGAGTCAGAAGGATAGTCAATTCCAAGGGCCAAGGACCACTCTGAGAAAGCTCCAGAAAGACTTGAAGGCAGCCAATTCAATTAAATTAAATTAGACAGTTCTGGAAGTAACTAAAGATCAGGATTCACAAGAGGGACCCCTGGAATCTGTTTAGAACAATGGGCCAAAATCACACCTGATACTGCGACTAATAAGTTTTGTCATACAGGAAATGTCTTGAAGCTGTCATTACAAACAAAGGCTTTTCCCCCAAGTATTGAAGAAATTTCAGTAGGCACGTTCAATACTTTTTTCCTGTGTCATTCCACTTTATTACACATAACTGTTATGTTTGGATTTTTTATATGTGTTAATATAATGTGTGGTGAAAAATTTGAATAGACTCACTAACCCTAACCCTAACCCTATGAAGTTCAGGCTAATTACTGAAAAAAAATTAAGTGTTCAATACTTATTTCCACCATTTTACCTGAATATTTTAACTTCCAAATGAAATGTCAAAATGACAGGACTGACTGGATTTTGTATACAAAACATAGTGAAAACTGTCTAAGGTCACTCTCCCTTGCTAAAGAGCTAAATGGTTTAGTCCGCCTGCACGATAGTCTATCTTTTGTTTATTTAGTTGAGCATCGCTAGTAGTGGACCGCTAATTGCTGCTGGTGCAATGTATTTCTCCAAGAAAGCCAAGCCAGGTTACCAAAAACAAAGGCCGAAACAGGAAAAATAGACATCAAAATGAGGGGAAACAACTAATAAACTTCTTTCCAAAGAAAGGTGAGCACAAACGTCAAAACACGAAATCCCATAGTGTTTGCTTGAATAGGCTATCTCCGCAATCATTAGTGCTAAAACGAACTGAGACAACCCATTGAAATAGCGGAAAATACTGTACACTTTCATAGGTTAGGCCATCACTTTCCATCACAGTCACTCCATCACTTTCAGAAAGACTGCATGGCGCCAGCTTGATTCCTGTCCTGTTGTAGGGCGATTTTTTTTTCTCTCCCTTTCTGTTTTCGTTAGTCTTAACTTTTTTTTTTTTTACTCAAGTAACGGATGGGATTTTGATGTAGCCAAGTACAATACTTCACTCAAAATGTAATCAAGTAAAATGTAAAATACCAATTTTATAAACTACTTAAAAAATACAAAATACACAGAAAAACTACTCAATACAGTAACGTGAGTAAATGTATTTCGTTACTTTCCACCTCTGCTTATTGGGGGGGGCTGGGGCAATAGGGCATGAGGGGGGAAGCATCTGTTATCTCAAAACGGTCATGAAAAACCCTGATGATTTCTTCAGAATAAATTATGTAGATGGATAGATAAGCTGCCTGATCCACACCATTCATACTGGCATGAGGGGGAAAATCATCTGTTATCTCAAAACTGTCAATAAATCCCCTGATGAAAAGAAAGTTGCATTGTCATTTCACAAAAGCCTATGCCCGTACTTTTATCAAGTGAATGAATATTAGCAACACTTTCTTAAGGGGCACTTAACTGTGCGTCATAATTTTTTTTTTTTTTTTTTTTTTACGTTCTGATATTTGTGTTTGAGATTGACATTGACTTTAATTCCATGCCTTTTCTGGGCAGAGGATATTCACAAACTGCATTTTGAAACGGTTTCACATTAAATTATTTAACCTTTTCCTTTGCTTATAAATATCTTGATGTCTGCATCATCGTCTTTTCTGGCTCTTGTTTCTACGAAATGACTTACTAGTTCTACTCATTTGCATGTCCATCATACTAGCTTTAGATATTTTTTATTTTTCTTGCTTGCGCAAAACAGATTAAGGATTGCATCATTAGGGAATAATGCTTCTGGTCACCATTTCCTTTTTCTTCAGAGGGATGTTTATAGCTACAGTAAGTGACAACTTTGAGTAGAAAAAAGGTAGAGAAAAAGCAGAGTAGAGGTGCTGGTCACCAGATACGTTAGCCTGGCTATCACCAGACTAAGCTCAATCTTTTAGTCTGGGGAATCTGCTCTGTATTTTCTACTGCACAAGAGGCATGATCAACGGGCATAGTTTAAATGAGTCTGTATGCAACTGGATAGTCCTTCAACCAATCAGACCAACGATCTGGGTGTGCCAGGTGGATAAGCCAGTTTGTGATTGGTCCCCAAAGATTTGTAATGGAAGTGGGGTAGAAATAATGGGAGGTTTCCAGGGCGAAATCAAATCGCCGGCAGATCAGGCTGGGTTTACCCAGTCTAGGGATACATAATATTATGAACAAATAGAGACCGCACACAAATAAAAAAAAAAAAAAACAACATTTTGGCCAGTGGCCTTTCTCAAGTCTAGTTAAGTGACAACTACCATGTATCTCCAAGTAAAAGCATTGTTGGTTCTCTTGTGGTAAGCTTTTTTGATTGTTCTGGTTGGCTGACCTTCTGCAGCTCTGACACAATTGATACAGTCTCAAAGCTAATGTTACTTGAGTACATAGTGCATAGTTCACCTTGGTGCATGATACAGGAACTGAGAACTGGAGTGTGGCGAGTGGTGTCAGTGCAGTGTAACAACTCAGACAACTTATCCCCCCTGTAAAAATTGCACTGATCCCTGATCGACACCATCCACACTGACCCCTAATAAAAAAGAGAAGTACACACACACACAAACACACTTTGACAAAAAAACAAAACAAATTCCTACACTTTAATGTACATGTTGGCAAATTGTCTCATAGGTACCACTTTTAAGCTAACAAGAAGAAACCAAGCTTGCTTTATTACTGTCTCTGAAGTGCTATGGCTTGTCTTTTTTGTTTTAGAAAAGGCAGGTTGCTTGACACCATGCTAGTCACCAAAGGCCCTCTGGTTTTCACAACAGTCCTGTGCATATCTACAGGTATTTCACTTCTGAGTTTGTATTGATATCATATCAGACTGTAGCTATATATATATACAGTCTATGATTAATATTTACCTAGGGTTGGTCTTGTGGATGCTCTCCTGCCTGAAATGGTTTCCCGTGACAATCAAGGCCAACATTTCAATGACACAACAGGCCCCCAAGGCATGGAGGATGATCACAAAGTGCTGAAGTTGCTTATAGTCCAAGGCATGGAGGATGATCACAAAGTGCTGAAGTTGCTTATAGTCCAAGACTTATCTCACAGTAACAGACTATGAAAGTGTAATTTAATCAGCTTTGTTAATGTGCACTATTTTGGACTCATTTGGGTGTCAGTGGGGTGCTGAATGACTAGTTTAACTAAACAAGTTAAAGTTGAATTTATTTTAAGGCACCCATAACAGTTTTTTGACCTTAACATAACGTTTCCAAAATCATTTTTGATGGCACATAACCTCATAACATGACGAACAATACTTCTGCTATTGTCTGAGTGGCCCTCTATAGGCGGTTACCGACTTAGCAACTTTCTAGTTTTGGGTAGGAAACTAAGCACAAATGATGTGCAAACTAATCAAAATACTTTTATCCATATTTTCATCATATGGGGTGCTTTAACCTCTCTTTGATATGTGACTATAGGTGTTCTGTGTCAGCAAAACTACAATGTGACGTATTCCTCTACCAGCATCTGTGGTTTAAAGGGGTCATTTGTGGACATGTCCTGCACTTACTCATATCCAAGCGATCGTCAAATAAGAGAAACATTCTGGCACATCAGTTGGTTTCCTGAGATACCAACAGACTTGAGTCTGGATTCCAAATATCAGGGGCGTGTGGAATATCTTAGGGATAAAGTGAACAACTGTAGTCTACGAATCAAGGATCTGAGAGAGAGTGACATTAAGGAAAAATACAGATTCAGGTTGAGAACTGATGACCCAAAGGGAACATTCTCTGGATCGGAGGTCTCTCTGTCTCTTACTGGTATGTGATGTAAACCATTTTATATGTAAACTGACTTTGTTTCTTGCTGTTATGAGTGATAAATTAACACACAACACTAAGTTGTAGACATTAGATGTACGTACATATGATTGCATTTTGATATGAAAATAACAATATACGGCCTATTGTTTTACTGTCAGATCTTCATGTAACAGTAAGTCCAGCAACAGTGAAGGAGGGCGACAGAGTGACACTGACCTGCAGCACCACCTGCAGTCTGAGTAACAACCCCACCTACATCTGGTACAGGAACTCACAGCCTCTGAGTAACATACACACAACCAGCAGCAACACCCTGTCCATACCCTCATTTCGCAAGGAGGATAATGCCAATTACTCCTGTGCTGTAAGAGGACATGAGGCTCAGCCATCACCGTCTGTTTGTAAGTTCTGGTTACTTGCATTTTTTGTCGTCATTTTGTTGGCACATTTGAAACTGAGAAAGGGTAGTATACAAGTATGTGACGTGTCATTTTACAATAAATAGCAAATGTTTTCCCCTTACGTTCAAGTCAAGTCAAGGTCTCTTTATTGTCCCCAAGGGGCAATTATTTGCACAGCCAGCAGACAGATATAAGGACAAAACACACAACAATGCGTAAAAACATAAAGCCAAAAAAATACCCGAGTATCTAAAACATAATAATAAATAATAAATAGTTAAAACAGTCCTGGCAGACTGTTTAATGGAAATGGAAGTCGGGATAAAAGAGTTTCTGAGTCTTTTTTTACCTGCATCTGGGCATGAAGTATTTACGGCCTGAGGGGAGTAGCTTAAACTGGCAGGACAGGGGATGGCTAGGGTCAGCTGCAATAGATTGGACCACCTAGGGTCAGCTGCAATAGATTGGACCACCTAGGGTCAGCTGCAATAGATTGGGCCTTCTTTGCCCCTCTGTTGGAGTAGGTGTGAGAGAGAGTGGGGAAGTTGATGCCTGCAATCTTGCTACATTTCCTGACGATACTCTGCAGTCGATTTTTGTTTTTTATGGACAGAGAACCAAACCAGCAGATAAAACAGAAGGTTAAAACAGACTCAATAAAACAGGAATAAAACATTCTCATAAAAATAGTGGGGTCAATGTTAAAATTCCTCAGTTTGTGCTGATGAGCTTTGGCACAAACAACATCAGTGTGTGAATCAAAGCATAGCTTGCTGCTTATGTTATCAAATTGTTATGTGATTAGGTCTCCTGTTGTGAAAAGTCCAGTAGCAGTAATGCTTTATCCTTTATTTGATATGTGACTAGGTGTCCTGTTGTGAACCTTTATTTGATATGTGACTAGGTGTCCTGTTGTGAACCTTTATTTGATATGTGACTAGGTGTCCTGTTGTGAAAAGCCCAGTAGCAGTAATGCTTTAACCTTTATTTGATACAGCGGGGAAAATAAGTAATGAACACGTCAACATTCCACTTTTTTACTCATAACTCTACTTAGGGACATTAATGTTTGGATTTTTTTATATGTGTGGATTACCTAAGTTAATACTAATGTCTGTAGAAAATTTCATGCAAATAGCCTCACTGGAAGTATACTTACTGAAAAAAATGTTGACGTGTTCAATACTTATTTTCCCCGCTGTATGTGAATAGTTGTCCAGAGTTGGCAAGACTACAATGTGACGTATTCCTCTACCAGCATCTGTGGTTTTAAGGGGTCATTTGTGGACATCCCCTGCACTTACTCGTATCCCAGCAATCGTCAAATCATAGAAACATTCTGGCACATCAATTGGTTTCCTGATACACCAACAGACTTGAATCAGGATTCCAGATATCAGGGGCGTGTGGAATATCTTGGGGGTAACACAAATAACTGCACCCTACGAATCAAGGATCTGAGAGAGAGTGACATTAAGGGAAAATACAGATTCAGGTTGAGAACCGATGACCCAAAAGGAACATTCTCTGGATCCGAGGTCTCTCTGTCTCTCACAGGTAATTCATATTTCAATTTTAAAAAATGAATTTACATATAAAAGAATTTTCTCTGTGGGAGTATGAAGTAACAACTTCATTGTATCTGTCCTGTTCACACTACACACATTATTCGACAGTTAGATGTGCAGTACATAATGCATTTTGATTTATGGAAATAACAATACTGCACATCCTTTTGCGATTAGATCTTCATGTAACAGTGAGTCGAGAATTTGTGTCAGCGGGAGAGAAGGTGACACTGACCTGCAGCAGCATCTGCAGTCTGAGTAACAACCCCACCTACATCTGGTACAAGAACTCACAGCCTCATAAACACACAGCAGATAACAGGCTGGCAAAAGACTCCGTCAGCGCTGAAGATGCAGGTGAATACTCCTGTGCTGTTCAGGGACATGAGATTCACAGTTCACCTGCACAGACTCTCAGTGTCAGATGTAAGTATTTGATATTCAGAATTTATTTTCCCTGATGAAAATGTATAGATAAGCATGGCATGTGGAAGAATATGAGGACCATTGCATGACAGTCAACTGAATATATTTTACTGTGAAAAAGAGTTATATTTGTCCGTTAAGCCTTTTTTTGTGAGTCACAAAAGAGGGACTTTTATTCTGAAATGAAATATTTTTGACAGATGGCCCAAGACACACATTAGCATCAGTCCATCCCTCTGGTGACCTGGTGGAGGGCAGCTCAGTGACTCTGACCTGCAGCAGTGATGCCAACCCACCAGCACACCGATACGCCTGGTATAAGGAAACTGGAAATCAATCTTCACAAGTTGGATCAAGTCAGAATTACAGCCTTGCGGACATCAACTCTGGACAGAGTGGACGCTATTACTGCATGGCAGAGAACGTGATCGGACAGAACAGATCTTCAGTGGTGGAGCTAAATGTAAAATGTAACTGCTGGACTCTTGTGGTTGGGGGCATTATTGGAGGTTTGCTGGCTGGCCTTGTGACTGGGGCTCTATTTGGAGCTATGGTCTACAAGAGAATATAAGTAGTTCTGTGTATGATGATCCCTTTCAACTCATATGTGTGTTAATATGAGTCATATTAGTTCTTTTCAACAGCTCTTATATGTGTTAATATGAGTCATATTAGTTCTTTTCAACAGCTCATATGTATGTTAATATGAGTCATATTAGTTCTTTTCAACAGCTTGTGTGTGTTAATATGAGTCATATTAGTTCTTTTCAACAGCTCGTGTGTGTTAATATGAGTCATATTAGTTCTTTTCAACAGCTCATACTGTATGTGTGTTAATATGAGTCATATTAGTTCTTGGTTGTCCTGTGTTTGGAACTGCAGTTTGTTACTGAGAAACTGAAGAGTGTGTAGATTGCGATTAAGAGTGTTTAATCAAATCTCACCCTTCAGGACACAAGCCAGAGAGGGGAGAGGTTCCTCCACTGCAGAAATGAGAGGCACCACCGCTGGATCACGGGTAACGGTGGAACTGTATCCTGTTTTCTTTACGTTGTGAAATACGGCTAATATATGGCATGCGGTTTTGTGATGTTTTGCTAATGTTTTGCTAAGGCTCTGTAAATGTTATTGATCAGTGTGTGCAAACAGCTCAGGTTGCAGTGCTCCTCTTAATACTTTATTGTTGTTGTAGGACTCAAGTAATGACACTTACACAGCTCTGAACCCTAGGACCATATCCCCGGAATATGACACTCTTGCAGTAAGTTCATGTCTCTCATTGTTCAGTAAGATGGCTATGGCTTTGACATTGATTGCTATTGGACGAGAGCTACTGTATTGAATGATTTGAGATAACCTCAGATTCTTCACAGCTAATAACTGTGAACTGTGAATCACTCAGCATTTGGAAATCAATTGTCTGACGTTTACGTTCCAAATCAAGAGAACAGTGATTGCATAACGTCACACGTCTAATTGAGAAATGTCAGTAAATGGAGAATAAATCTTCAAATTAACATGTTAAGTAAAGACAGGCGAATATACAAATTATGGTTATTCCAAATTGCACCATTTAGCATACAGCATGTCCAGCCATATTCTGCTGATGCCACATGCACAGGTTCTCAATAGAGAAGTGATGAGTTCTATCTGACATGTCCATGAATATGAGTCTATTTGTTGTTTTGCGCCAAATAATGTAAAAAATAATGTTTGGGTATTTTTTTTCTCATTACATTTCTTTCATGTGTGTTGCTCTCAGAATCTGAAGGTCTCAGCTGATGGCGCCACCTACACCCCTGCAGCTTCAGTCCCAACTGAGCTTCCAGACTACGAGAACTAAGGCAAGACAGAATTACCTCAGAGCGAGAGGTAATGCCCCCACCTACCCACACACACACTGCACACACACACACACACAGTCACTGCTCCACTCCCCTCCCGCCCACACACACATCTTCTGTCATCACTCACATACATCATACATACAGTACTCTGCTTGCAATAGTAAGTCCCTTTACCATACTTGCAGTACACTGCCCCCCCTCTCCCCTACATACACAGCACATTATTTCATCAGGAAGCTTCTCCAACACACATCCCCAACATACTTACAGCACACTGCACCCCCCATACACAGCACATTGTCTCATGAGGAAGCTTCTCCAACACATATATTGCACACTGCCCTCTCCCCACATACACAGCACACTATCCCATCTCCCCTGTCATCCCCCCAACACACACACCAAGACCCCTGGCAGTTGGGTTAGCCCCTTGAGCCGTGGATCTGCCCCAAGGTTTCTTCCCTTGGTAAGGGAGTTTTTCCTTGCCCCTGTTGCTCTTGGGTGCTCCTTGTTGGTGCCCCAATTCCAATCCTCCCCCACCTTCTTATGCAGCCCTTGCCACTTAATCTACTAAACCCCTCTTCTACTGCACTTTTTACACCCCCATAATTTAACTGCATTTCTTACTTCCAGTAACTATATGCATGTGACAATAAACTTCCTTGGATCCGCCCCAGCTGTGGCGCAACTGGCTGGGGCACCTGCACCGTACGCCGGCGACCCGGGTTCGATTTCCTGCCCCGTGGTCCTTTCCGGATCCCACCCCCTCTCTCTCCCATTCGCTTCCTGTCACTCTCCACTGTCACTATCATTAAAGGCATAAAAAGGCCAAAAAAATATATACTTTAACACTTCCTTGTATCCTTGTATCTTTGAGAGAGAGAGCGCGAGAGAGAAACTGAGCTGGAGACTCTGCATCAGATAAAGCTGAAGTGTTATGACTGGAGATACTTACACGCAGCTGCACTCTGAAACCCATTATTTTCAATGGCTTGTGCACACAAGAACTGGTTGCCTCTGCTCCGAGTTGGACTTTGACTGCGGCACGCTATAAATAATATATAATAAATCATATATAATATAAATAATAAAGCTATAAAGACCCAAAAATCTTTGGGTCATTGGCTCATCCAAGCGCAATCTAGTGGCGAGCGCACGTCCTTGAAAATGTGTGCTCTCCTTTCATCTGATGAGTGGGAACTGTTGCTGTTCCCTTGTTCACTCAGCAGAGGGTGCTGAAGGTGGAATGCTGAATGCTAAAATCATTTCTTCTTTACATTCCCATTCTGGAATATTTTATGCAGACAGAACACTCAACAGTTCTAGGCTTACTGTACATCAAGATATTTCATATTGTTGACCTTGTTCATTCTTATGATTTTATATATCACTTGGTGTAATTTTGTTGAAAAAATACTCACTTGTTTGCTTCAACACCTTCTTGATGTAAACAACAAAGTAAATAACTTTCTGTTTAGAAAATATATTTTGTTAAAAAAAATTACTACAAGTTTCTTGTTTACTATATTATCAACATGGAAAACTCATATCATCATATCATAGCTATATTTTCTTTGTTCATATATTACAAAGTTGTAAATGGACGGTTTAATTCTAGATATTCTTCTTGATGGTCAATCTTGTTTAAAGGTGTCTGCAATAACTTCAAACACATAAATGCAAAAAAGGTTTGTTTCAAAAGCTTCTGAGGGCAGTAAAATACAGTTAAGAACAAAATTATTCATACCCCTGGCAAATATTGATGTAATATTGATTTTCTCTTGACCAATGTGTTTGTTCTAACTGAAAATGACACTGCCACATGCCAAAAGGTTGTAAGACAATGTGGTAGAAACATGGAATCATGTTCTTTTTTTTTAATTTTTATGAAAAATGGCATGTCCAAAATTATTCATACCCTTTTATAATCAGTGGAAACATCTTTATTTGCCATCAAAGCTCTCAAAATGGTTCTTATAATACCTACCAAGCCTCTCCATGTCTCCACAATGATTGTAGACCGCACCTTTTTAACAGCAATCCTGGTTTTCAGTCAGGAACGATTATTTGCCATCACTCTGGCCTTGTGATCACTTTTTTGATTGAGAGTCTGGATTAACATAGGCCTTTTTTAACTTGTTGGACAGGTTTTTCCCTGTCTGACGTTTTCTACTTGTCATGAAAACTTCACACGATGGGTCTTTTAAAATGATTGTGTTACCGTTTTGTGGTTTCCGCTGAGAAAACAAATAAATCACCACAAATAGAACTTAAAAGTTTCAGGTGTTACATGGCAACAAATTACTTGCCGACTTTCACTCTCAATGAAGTTTCATTGTGATAAGCGAACCAACTTGCTGCTCTTATTTTTTCATTATTATTATATGTGCCCTCTTATTTACTTATTTACTTACTTTTTTGTTTACTTGAATGTTATGTTTGTCTGTGGACTTAAAATTGGTCAAATATGTCTTGTCTTCACCGTGGGATAGTGAGAAACGTAATTTCGATCTCTTTGTATGTCTGGAACATGTGAAGAAATTGACAATAAAGCTGACTTTGACTTTGACTTTGACTATTCACAGAGAGATATGACAGATGTCATTTAGAAGCACAAAACTCATTTTCCTTGACAGTGGTCTGTTATACTGAAGGGTCAGACCTCCAAACGTTGGAATGGAGCATTCTACAGCATTATGAAGAGCACTGCAATAATGCAGTATTACAGTACATGTTACATGTACATTGCAGTACATGCTTGAGCTGAAATCTTATATGGGCAAATACATCCAGTAATCTAATGTCTAATTTCTGCTGTAAGTTCCACACTTACAGGTTACATTTATCTGTACTGCTGAAGAATTGTGTTGCGAGAATCATATTCTCAGCTACGCAGTAATATAGACCAGCTCTGCTCAGAGTTGATGTCGATAAGGCTGTAATTCTGACTCGATCCAATTGTGAAGACCAATATGATTCAAGGATCTTGTAGTACCAGGTTTACAGTAGGTATGCACTGGTGTGTTGGCATCACTGCTGCAGGTCAGAGTCACAGAACAACGCTGTTCTATGTCACCAGAGGGGCTGACTGATATTGCGGTGTCTCTTGGAGCATCTGCAGTTTTGAAAAGGAAGATACAAAGAGAAAAAGAAATTAACATTAAAAGCAGCAAATACATCAGCATTGGTTTATGCATTGGTTGGACATGATCACAGTTATATTTTGTGTCATTGACCTCCTGTTATGGTATACTTTAAGGATATTTGTTATTTATTATTTTTTTTGTGAAAAAGGTGAGAAGGTGCATTTGGCAATATGCAACTTCAGTTCACAGTCTGAAGGCAACTTAATATTTTGGCCTTGGTCCACATTGGAGACTTATTGAGATATGATAATACTGGCAAGACTCAGCCCTAAGTAAATATAGAGCAGGAAAGTATAAAAATGTCACCAGAAAGATATCCCTCCGTAGACATACAATGGATATAAAGAGGCTGATATCCCAAATGCAATGCTTTCACATATTTTCTCATTCTAGTGTGGTAAACCTTGTCAAAAATCCCTATGAAACTTATTTCCCTGATTGACCAAAATTAGGGGGTCTGGCTCATGGACTAATACAAAATCCCAGCCAATCAACATGAACTCATAAACAATCCCAGCCAATCAACATGAACTCATAAACAATCCCAGCCAATCAACATGAACTCATAAACAATCCTAGCCAATGAAGACGGGGCAAGACAATAGACGTTTGGTTGTTGAGCTCAAATATGCCACATATTTCAAATATATTTGAAATGTGTGTGTGTGTGTGTGTGTGTGTGTGTGTGTGTGTGAAAGAGAGGGTGTCTGGATGTCTCTGTACACACATAAACAGGAAACTCTCACACAATAGAGCAGAAATGTGATGGAGAAAGAAGCCCAAATATCAAATATATAGAAGAGGCACAAATATCATGTAGCATTGATCACCGCAAAACGTACATATGCAGAGCAAATAAACTAGCAGACAGATTATTGGGAGTATTATTTATTTTATTATTTTATTTAGAGACTCTGGAGTGGGCAGGACTCAAAAGTGAGAGGAGCATAAGCTCCCCAACCACCACCACACATTCTAAAAGTTTCCAGACAGAGAACAAGAAGTTTAGCCTAGAAATCTAGATGCGCCCCTAGCGGTAGCAAATTACATTTGCTGCCAGGGCTAGTCTAGCAACTCTCCGTTGGCTTTTGAGCTCCAGAAATCGAAACTTAATCAGGCCAATGAAATCGTGTATAGAGTCGTTAGGTGGGCTTAACATAATGATTGATGGCAGAGTTGCAACGGTTTGGCTTGAATTCCCTGCTACTTGAAAACAAATAAGATGGATGTTGCTGCTGGCGAACAGTGTGACACGAGTAAAGCTTTTATTAAGTTGGCAAACGTTTGAACTAGTCAACTAGCTCCGCTGGTGGGAAACACATTGGGACTCATAGCGCTGCCACTGTCCTGTTGAAAGACAACTGATTATCCCGCCCCTCGGACAGAGCACTGCGAACGGTGAGTGCCCAGACTCTACATTTTAATGTGGGTCTGGCTCATCAGGCTACAAGAAGTTACCAAGTTACCTCATCATCACCACAACCAGCGAACTGAGACAACCACTCCAGACAAGAAGGAGAAGTCAGATGAGTATCAACAGTAGCCTGGCACGATGATGATGTTCTTCTTCAGCTCACATGGGCAAGAAGAGCAAATGTAAATAAACAATTAAATGTAAATATATAAATACATGTAAGTTTCAACAAAATGCACTTGTTTAATCGTCCATGGTAAGTACAGTGGGGAGTCTGGAGAGTGAGAGAGTGAGTGAGTGAGTAAGTGAGTGTGTGAGTGAGTGAGTGAGTGGAGCAACATATGCAGCTGCTCTTCTGTAGAAAGGCCTCACACACACACACACACACACACACACACACTTGCTTAAGAAGTTTCCGTATAGACAGAACAACAGAACAACTCTCTCTCTCCCTCTCAGCAAACACAAGTAAGTGCAATATTTTACTTCTTTAGTTGGTTATTCAAAAAACATCTTCAGATGGTTATTTAAAACAACAACAACAAAATCATGTCCAAAATAAAACCGGTATATTTATTCTTTCCTCGTTCTAGTTTTGAAAGATAGGAAGATGACAGCTTCTCTATACTCTCCTGTTCTTAATCTACCCCACTAAGAGTGTAAAGATAGTAAGATGGATCGATCATAGTGTGTTAGCATTACCCTCTTAATGTCAATTTGCAACCATCATCAGTGTAACTGTGTTCTTTCCAATGGGCGATGGTAGCATAGTGGTTAGCGAATTGGGCTAGCATGTACTGTAGCAGCCAGAAAGGTTGTGGGTTCAATTCCTGGCTTCCACTGGTGTGCCCTTGAGCAAGGCACTTAACCCCGAGTTGTTCTGGGGACAATTGATAAAAAGTGTCTGCTAAAATGAATGAATGTAAATGTCCCTAAAACTCTCACACAATAGTGCAGGCCTATGTGAGAGTGTGTGTAAAAGAATGGGACATTTTGTAATTGTGGCCGTGTAGTTTCCTGTCTGCTTAACTTACATGAACATTTGACCACATTGCTACACTTTGCTACACTGCTGTCGCTGGAGCTGATGATGTTGAAATATTACAAAATATTTAGTCTTTTTTTTAAAGGTTGATGCAGCCATGGCAACCACAAAAGGCCCTGTGATTCTCACTGCAGCCTTCTGCCTGTTATCAGGTAATCCTTCCCTGTATTTATATTTTTATTTCTTAGGCCTGCTGCAGACTGCCCGCACGGCGTGAGTGTGGCGTGTCTGTTCCATGTCAGTGGTGTGGCAGCTGTGTGGCGTTTTCTGTCTCTATTCACACAAGAAACGTGTCCGACACGGCGCTGCGACGGCCCCTCTGCCTATAGACCCTTTCAAGAGAGTTCCATTATCAGCATCATAGTTGGCCCCACAAGACTTCCTTTTTAACATTCCATATGTTATCTTAATGCAGAGGAAGTAGATTGGGGGCCAAATAGAATGTTCAAGCATTGTTTTTGTTTACCTTGTTGAAAGGGTCTATTAAAACATCTGTTCACTGTCTATTTTGAATTACGTTTGGCTGACACATTTTGTTAGTGGGTTCATCCAGAGAGGAACAACAGATGAAAAAGGTTTAGATTGGACTGAGCGTACCAGTGGTAGAACGGTTGCGAGGTAGCATACAGTATGCCTGTATGAGAGCATTCAAGTATGTGGAAGCAGAACCGGAGAATACTTTGTAGGCAAGCATTAGAGACTTGAATTTGATGCGAGCGGCCATAGGTAGTCAGTGTGGCTGGATGAGCAGTGGGGTAACGTGCCCTTTTGGGTTGGTTGTAGACCAGGCACGCTGCTGCGTTCTGGATCATCTGAAGGGGTTTCACTGTGCAGGCTGGGAGACCTGTCATGAGGGCATTACAGTAGTTGAGTCGTGAGATGACTATGGCCTTAGGAGTTGGGTAGCATCTTGAGTCAAGTAAGTCCTGATTTTCCATATGTTGTAGAGTGCGAAACGGCATGACCGGGTGACTGAAGCAACATGATCAGAGAAGGCATGACACCTGACACACCAAATTTCTTGCAAATAGTAGGTTTAGCTGGGAGGGCCAGCAGTTTAGTTTTTGAGAGGTTTAGGTGGAGGTGATGTGCCTTCATCCATGTCGATATGTCTGAAAGGCAATCAGAAATCCAGCTGAAGTTTACTGTCGTATAGATGTAGCAAACCATGTTCAATCTTTCTGCCAATTAACATTAGCCTACTATAACTTCATTGAGTAGGCTATGCCAAAATCCGATGTTGATCCGTCATCACTGCACCCTCGATTGACATTTACCACAGTTGCCTAAATATGTGCGGATTATTTGAACTTTTTTGAACACAGATCCGCTGAGCACGCAAAATACATCATTCAATCTCTATGAACAAAATTCTCGCTTGACCCCCAGGCAAACGCACTGAGACCAGGTCGGGGGCCCCCTAGCAGCTCGGGGCTCCAAGCAGTTGCTTGGTTTGCCTGTTGACAAGGTGCGCCTCTGGGGTTTATAGTAGGGCTGTTAAGCTCTTAAAATAAGGACGATCTTGCTTTTTATGAAAGAAGCATGAAACTTTCAGGGTTTGTTCTTGATGACCTAAGCTTTAATTTAAGATCTGGAGGCATTCTCAGTTTGACCTCTGAGGTCAGATAGAGGTCACTGACCTATGTAATATGTTGTGACATTACAGGTGAATGGGGTAAAAAAATGAAATCATATATATCACCATGAAACTTTCTCAGTTGATTACTCATGATAAGCTAAGAAAAAATTTAATGAAAGTTTTTTTTATATTTTAATGTTTAAATATGCAAATTAGGCCTTATCTAATTAAAAATGCACTAATTTGCATACATTTTAAAAAACAAAATCAGAGTCTTGAGGGCCTTTTCTTCTTTCTAAGCTGGTTACACTGGTGCTGCAGTGAAGTTTTGTGTCCAAAGTTTGAAAAGCAACATTGAAAATCAAGAGCTTGGATCGAACCAGCCTTCCTTTCTGAAATACAAGGGGCAAGCACAGTGGGGACATCCGAGGTGGATGTCGGACAGAGGTGGAAAAAGTACGAAAATATTGTACTCAAGTAAAAGTACCAATACTTTTTTTTACTCAAGTAACGGATGGGATTTTTGATGTAGTACAATACTTCACTCAAAATGTAATCAAGTAAAATTTAACATACCGATTTTATAAACTACTTAAAAAATACAAAATACACAGAAAAACTACTCAATACAGTAACGTGAGTAAATGTATTTCGTTACTTTCCACCTCTGGGTACAGACCCACTTGGCTGCAGTGGAGTAGGTGGAGGTGTGGCGTAGGCATAGCCACTGTTTTTCTCATAGACTGTAAGTAGTCTCACCTCCACTCACATCTCCAGCCAGATCCATGTATCCCATCAGGAAGACATGGTGTCATGGTTATCTATGGTTGTCATGGTTATCTATCACAACAATGTGAGACTGACTGAAGCTTCACTGCAGCACCAGCGTTCTGATCCCTGCTCCTTACCACCGGAAGCAAACAGCTTGCACGTAGAGCACCCAGGTGTATAGGTGTGGCACAAGACTTTTATCACAACGTTATTGTCTGCCCAATTCACTTTATTCACCCGGCGGCCAGATTGAGGCTACAGGGTACACGTGCAATCACACTTCAGTCCAGCAGATGGTGGTAATGCACTCTGTTGGCAAACTGCCAAAAAAGCTCACAGAAAAAGCTGGACTGAAAAGTGATGGCAAGTGTACCTTGTACCCTCGTGCTGGCCGCCGGGTGAATAAGGCCAATAGATCCCAATCCTGTACCAAGTTATGTTATACATGTCCACACACTTCTTGTTGATGCTTATTGATGTTGATCGAGTCCCACTGCCCACACAAGGTTAAGCAGCTTTGATGTGTAGTAAGGATTTCCCACAATGCACTTCATCCCATCACAGCTAGTAGGTCCTGGCAGATCTTCAGCTGTAAAATGTCCTGCAGCAGTGATGCTTTAACCTTTCTATCATGTGACTAGGTGTCCTTGGTTAGCACGACTACAGTGCGACATATTCCTCCAGCATCTGTGGTTTAAAGGGGTCATTTGTGGACATTCCCTGCACTTACTCATATCCAGGCAATCAGCCAGTCAGAGAGGCATACTGGTTCATCGAATGGAGTGGGAGTGAACCATATTATTTAAATGAGGATTCCAGATATCAGGGGCGTGTGGAATATCTTGGGGATAAAGTGAACAACTGCACCCTACGAATCAAGGACCTGAGAGATAGTGACGCTAAGGAAAAGTACATTTAGGTGTATAATTGATTTAGAAAAGAACAAATTAGCTGGACCTGAGGTCTCTCTGACACTTACAGGTTAGTATTGTGGAAAAATAATTTTTGATGTGAAAGTATTTTGTTTGTTGTATTTAAGTAATAACATCCTTTTGCACACAGATCTTCATGTAAATCCAGCAACAGTAAAAGAGGGCGACAGAGTGACACTGACCTGCAACACCACCTGCAGTCTGAGTAACAACCCCACCTACATCTGGTACAGGAACACACAGCCTGTGCGTTACTCACACACAACCAGCAGCAACACCTTGTCCATACCCTCATTTAGAACAGAAGATGCTGGTTATTACTCCTGTGCTGTAAGAGGACATGCGGCTCACCCATCTTCATCTGTGTGTAAGCAACGATTGCTCTTCTCATTTTTGCAGTTTAATTTGTTGTCACTATATGATACTGCAGTCATGTTGAGTAAGAGGAACTCAAACTACTGTAACTTTAGGCAGTTAAATCTATCAATTCATTGAATCTAGGCACTGAATCTGCCAATGGCTGGTGAGGACAATGCAGCTACACACATAGGAACCCTTTAGCTGGAGAATAAACTCTGTGTTGTTCATTGTGTGTGTCCATGTTTCAGGTGTGAGTGGCTGGAGTGTGACCTACACCCCACAGAGCATCTGTGCCTTGAAGGGCTCCTCAGTGGAACTCCACAGCTATTACACATACCCTTATGATCATGCAGTCACAAAGGCATTCTGGTATATCACAGGACATACGGATCTGAGAGAGGATGAACATTATCAGGGTCGTGTGGATTATATTGAAAATAACAACAATAGCCACACTCTGAGCATAAGAAACCTGAACCTTGGTGATGCAAAAAATTATATATACAGATTTGTAACTGATAAAGACGTAAAGTATTCTGGTGGAAATCTTGGACTCTCAGTTACAGGTATTTGCATAAATATACATATTTCATAATGGTAGTGTCCTCAAAAGTATTTGAAATGTTTAAATGGACACATGGAAAGAATATTCTATGTATTAAATACATCATATATTATTGCAATGTAATCTCTTTCAGAACTGCAAGTGCTGGTTAATCCAGCAACAGTGAAGAAGGGAGACAAAATGACACTGACCTGCAACACCACCTGCAGTCTGAGTAACAACCCCACCTACATCTGGTACAGGAACTCACAGCCTGTCCACACTCTGAGCATAAGAAACCTGAACCTTGGTGATGCAAAAAATTATATATACAGATTTGTAACTGATAAAGGCGTAAAAGTATTCTGGTGGAAATCTTGGACTCTCAGTTACAGGTATTTGCATAAATATACATATTTCATAATGGTAGTGTCCTCAAAAGTATTTGAAATGTTTAAATGGACCCATGGAAAGAATATTCTATGTATTAAATACATCATATATTATTGCAATGTAATCTCTTTCAGAACTGCAAGTGCTGGTTAATCCAGCAACAGTGAAGAAGGGAGACAAAATGACACTGACCTGCAACACCACCTGCAGTCTGAGTAACAACCCCACCTACATCTGGTACAGGAACTCACAGCCTGTTAATAATCTACACACACCTGACAACAAGCTGGTTATAGACTCAGTCAGCACTGAAGATGCAGGCAAATACCCCTGCACTGTTCAGGGACATGAGATTCACAGTTCACCTGAAATGACTCAGGATATCAGATGTATGTGAGATTCATACCATCTTTTTTATAGCATCTTAGAAGACATCAAGTCATTAATGAAATCACACAGTAACTTAGAGCAACATATATAAGGTAAAAGAGAACTGAAGAGGTTGCTGATCCAATTATCATGTTCCCCATCTATTAGACTCCCCCAGGAACACCTCAGTATCAGTCAGCCCCTCTGGTGAACTTCATGAGGGTGACTCAGTGACTCATGAGGGTGACTCGGTGACTCTGACCTGCAGCAGTGATGCCGACCCACCAGTGCACAGCTACACCTGGTACAGGAAGACCGGAGATGAAACAGTTCTTCAGGACACAAGGAGAATCCTTAACTTCACTCTTAACCGCTTATCTGGTGTGGATGGACTTTATCACTGTGAGGTGCAAAATGAGGTCGGCTCGGAGAACTCAACCGGAGTCAGGGTCTTCTTGCCAGGTCCAGAGCACTTTCTTATTTTCACTTCCAACTGTCAAGTCAAGTCAAGTCGGCTTTTATTGTCAATTTCTTTACATGCACTGGTCATACAAAGAATTGAAATTTCGTTTCTTACTTTCCCATGCAGACATAGACATGCTTTAAATACAGACATAGACATACTATAGACATAGCCATAGACAATAAACATTAAATTAAAGTGCAAGACTGAAATATAGAACATGTATGTATCAAAATAGAAATATAGGACATATATATAAAAAAAATAGAGGTAGTTGTGTTGTATATTTATATAGTCTTAACAGTTACATGAAGTTTAAACTTGTGCTTGTGTGACCTGTATATTTGCATTGATATGCAGTATGCAGTAATTTCAAGTATATCAGGCTTGATGTGAAGCAGCAACACGTTAGGGCCAGTCACAGTGCAGTTCCACAGGGCGGTGTTGGGGGTTAGGGTAGACAGGATCCTAGTTTCCCTAGGTTCCTGGCTGGCTGGTGGGTGGGGGCTGTCAGTGATGGGAGAGTGGGTAGAGTGTTCAGCATCCTGATTGCTTGGTGGATGAAGCTACTTGCCAGTCTGGTGGTGCGGGGGAGCGGAGGCTCCTGTACCGCTTCCAGAGGGCAGGAGGCTGAACAGTTTGTGCAGGGTGGGTTGTATCCTTGACAATCATTAGTGCTTTGCTTGGTGAGGCGGGTGGTGTAAATGTCCTGCAGGGAGGGAGTGGTGCTCCAATGATCCTCTTAGCTGTGTTAACAGTGCTGGAGGGTCTTCCTGTTCTGATCTGTGCAGCTTCCATACACTGTGATGCTGCTGGAGACGATGCTCTCGATGGTCCCTCTGTAGAATGTAGTCATGACAGGAGGCGTGGCACTTGCCTTCTTCAATTTGCGCAAGAAGTAGAGGCTGCTGGGCTTTCTTAAGCCAGTGATGCTGTGTTGGTGGTCCAGGAGAGGTCAAAATTAAGCTGATGTGCACCCCCAGAAATTTTGTGCTGCTCACTCTCTCCACAGCATCTCCGTCGATGGACAGTGGTGGCAGTTGTTTGTGGCCTCTCTGAAAGTTGACAACAATCTCCTTGGTCTTGCTGACATTTAGCAGGAGGTTGTTGTCTTTGCACCATTTAGCCAGCAGGTCTACTTCTTCTCTGTAGTGAGCCTCATCGCCCTTAGTGATGAGGCCCACCAGTGTTGTGTCGTCCATAAACTTCACCAGATGGTTGGAGCTGTGAGTGGTTGTACAGTCATGTGTTAGCAGTGTGAAGAGCAGGGGGCTGAGCACACACCCTTGAGGGGCCCCCGCTCAGGGTCAGAGTGCTTGAAGTGTTGTCCCCGACATTACTGCTTGTGGTCTCTGCAACAGGAAGTCCAGCAGCCAGTTGCAGAGGGAGGTACTGAATCCTAGCTTGTCCAGTTTGCTGATGAGTTGTTGTGGTATTATGGTATTGAATGCTGAACTGAAGTCTATGAACAGCATCTCACATATGAGTCTTTATTGTCTAAGTGGGTGAGGGCTGGATGGAGGGCAGAGCAGATTGCATCCTCCGTGGATCGTTTGGCTCGGTATGCAAACTGGAAGGGGTCCAGGGTGGGGGTAGGGTGGCTTTGATGTGTGACATGACTAGCCGTTCAAGCACTTCATGATTATGGGCGTGAGTGCTACAGGACGGTAGTCATTGAAGCATGATGGTGATGATTTCTTTTGGCACGGGTATGATGGTGGCAGTTTTGAAAAGTGATGGGATGACTGCTTGCTCCAGAGAGGTGTTGAAAATGTCTGTAAAAACATCCTTCAGCTCTTCTGCACAGTCCTTCAACACTCGGCCCCTGGTATGTTGTCTGGGCCTGCTGCTTTGCGTGGGTTAATGGTGGCTAGTGTCCTCTTCACGCTGGCAGAGGACAGGTACAGGGGTTGGTCGTGGGGGAGGTGGGGTTTTCTGTGGGTGAGTGTCATTTTGTGCTTCAAAACGGGCTAAAAAACTGTTCAGGTCATTTAGCAGAGAGGTGTTGTTCTCACAGCTCCGGGCGCAGGCTTGTAGTCAGTGATGGCCTGTATGCCCTGCCATAGGCTCTGTGCATCTCTGCTGTCTTTGAAGTGTGTTGTTATTTTGTCTGTGTAATCCTTTTTTGCCTTCCTGATGCCCTGGGACAGGTTAGCCCTCGCTGTTCTTAGGCCAGCTACATCTCCAGCTCTGAAGGCTTTGTCTCTGGCCCTCAGCAGTCTGTGGACGTCTCCTGTCAGCCATGGCTTCTGGTTGGCCCGAGTGGTGATGTGTTTTATTTCTGTAACATCATCGATGTATTTGGTGATGTAGGAGGTCACAGTGTCTGTGTATTCCTCAATATCAATGTGGTTGTAGATAGTCTCTGTAGAGTGTTGGTGATTTTGGAAACCTTGTAAAACCGTTTCGTCTTCCCTGAATTTCCTTATTTAGAAACTTTTGCAATACAAAACAATGTTTTTCTAAATGTTCTCTTTAGATCCTGGTTTGCCCAAAGAAATCCTGTTTATTGCTTTGGGGGGCATAGTAGCTCTCTTGTTGGTGGGCATTGTGTGCTGGAGGCAAGTCATACTTTCGTATCAGTTTACTATGAATCACCACTTTTTTACAGAATAAAACATATATTGAATATCTATCTATATGTCTAGCTATTCTGTGTCTGCACACAATATTTTAAATTTTGTTTGTGTTTTGGAATGTAGGAGACAGAAGATTCAATCAACAAAAACCTCAAGGAGCACAGACAGCAACACGCAGGTAAACACTGATTATTCAGATGTGTCCCAACTAAATCTAGCACCATAATATAATTACTCCACATGTAATATATTTTCAGAGGATCAGAAATAAATTGCGTCGGGGCATCAGTATCCAAAGTTTGGAGTGCTGGCCCTGGATGAAATTAAAATGACCTCCAGCCTCTTTCCCAAAATAAGATGAGACAGTGTTTTGTTTTTGGTTCAATTTTGTACAGTTCCTAGTGAAAAGGGCATTAATACACAAGTTAGCAATCAGAGATACAGTACATAGACATCATGTAAAAGGAAAGAAATTCACAGGTCATCCTACACTGATGCACTGAAAAGAAAACCCAATGCATAGGCATGCAAAACTAAAAACACATAAATGGCCCTCAGGTAATCTCATCTGGCTCCTGCCAAAAATGTTTGGACTGTTAGACTAGTCACCCTAACAGAGTAAACTACCATGTTATTGCTTATTGTGTGGTCTTTCACAGGGACACTCTGATCCTGTCTATGGCAACATCTCCACAATCCCCATGGTCTCTGAACAGAAAGTTCCTGCAGATCGCAAAGATGATGATGAAGAAGATGATGATGTCCAATACGCCAGTGTCCAGATTAAGCCCAAAAAACAGCAAGAAGTGCCCAGTCAGGACGAGGACGTCCAGTTCAGCAAATCCAAACCAGAGTCTACAATCCCTGAGCCACCTCTGTCTGGCACATCACAGGAGGAGACCCAGTATGCCTCAGTGAATCTGCAGGGACTCAGTGCTGCCACCCAGTGAGTATTTACTGCTATTACAGGAACATTTTACACAGCAGAGATGACATGAGATATTCTGAGCCACTACTGCATTATACTAGGGTATGTTGTATTTTCACAAATGCTGGCAGAAAATGTGAAAGAATGAATATGGCTGGGAGTTTAACATTCTTAATAGTTTGTTTTATATGGTAAAACCTGACCCGCAGCATAGGCTATCTGTCATTTAAAGTTTTTCACAATTGCTAAAATACTAAACTCCATTCTCTAAATCAAATTCTCAGTTGCCTGAACACGTCTTGAATCAATCCTTTGGCTAAACCGTAAAATGAAACACAATTTGCAGATCTCATAGACTGTTTTTTGCAAAACACTAAACACATTCTCATGTTAAACTTAAAAAAGTGTAAAAAGGAAAATGTCATATATTAATTAAACGCAACATCCCGATCTAATCCTGGGTGCTGGACAAAACACAGATACTATACGATGAGAGAGAATACTAAAATGGTCTTTTCCGGAAAAGTCTAATGTAAAACACATCCCCAAAAAACCTTCAACCCTTTTCTCAGAACAAACAGTAAACACAACCCCACACCTGAGTTTTATTTTATGAAGAGAAATTGCACACTTGCTGTTGTGAGAGAGTTCTTTAGGGGCAAAATGTCCTGTATTGAACAATGCAAATTATATGGAACTCCCAAGTTATAGTTTATTTACCGTGGACGTTTTTGGGCCCTCTCAAGCCCTTCATCAGACGTGAGTCAACAATCCAAAGACACCCATAACTATGTCACTACACAAGAAGGCAGGGCAGCTAACAGTGAATTTCAACAGTCCAGTTTGGAGATAACCATGGCCTAATCAAAAAGTTGTATGGAATCTTGTGTCATATAAGGTCTGATCTTCATAATGTTGTAAAGAACAATGATTTTGCAATTGAGGCTACATGCTCAGAGAAGTTAAGTCGGTCATCAATTTTGATGCCCAAGTTACGTGCAGAGTAACTGATGCCCAAGGGATCAGTGAAGATGACTCAAGCTGGGTGTTAATCTGAAAAAAAAAAACAGAAAGGTTTTTTAGAGATTAAGCTGAAGGTGCCGATCTTTCGTCCAGACTGAAATATCCTTAGGCATAATCCATACAGGAATCCGATGAGAAATGGTAGTCCTCAGTTTCACTTGAAAAGCTGCCACTGACTGAGATGTTCCCTTTCCACAGAACAGCAGAGGTGGAATCTGTGATCTACAGCAACATCAATACACATTCCAAACCATAACAGCAAGACACCATGGTTTGAGTAAGAAGAGACTACAACAAGAGACTACAGCCTGATATCAAGATTGTCTGATGATTAGTGATGCAGTGATGTGTAATATTTAAGTAATAAGAGCCCATAAAAGTAATATTTATGTATTATTTGACACCTCAGTGTGTTTTTATCTCTTGACTAGCACTTTGTAAATCACATTTCTCAAGATCGTTACTGTAATTTCCTGTCTACTAACCAAGGTTTATCCATACATTTTGCAAAAAATTCTTCCACTATGAGGTTAGTACACAGCTAATTCTAATCAACTGGAAAAGTGACAAATATGCTTGGACAAAGACTGGTGGTTATCTTGTCCCCATGGGGGATGGTAAGTGGCCAAACAAATCCATAAGAACCACTGTTGAAGAGTAACAGAAAAAGGTATCATCTTAGTGTCACCAAGTCCCCCCAAAAATTTAAAAATGACCTCTGCTAATAGATTATGTAGAAGGCATGCCAGATAAAAGACTTACTAGCATCATCCCGCTAGGCTAACACACTGAAGGAGAAGTTATGTGTATATGACCTCACATTCTCCTCCAGGTTGTGAGAATGTGTCTACCTCTGTTTCTGGCATACACTAAACGCCCCTGCGGCTGCGACAGTTAAAGAGTAAGTACATGTGTGCTTCTGACACTACAATGTAGCTTGAGTGTCAGGGTATCTGTTCTGCTCATTATATTTAGTTGCAATCTTCACATCAATGTGAACGCAAACAGTCAACTGGCACTCTTTGTCCATACTTATACTAAACCATGCATATGTGGCAAGAGCAGCATTTTCAAGTGACTACACCACTCTGGGAATTGCACACAGACAAATGTTAACTTTAGTAGTACCAGGTTCAAGAAGGCACACAAGTTTGTTTTACTCAGTGCCGGAGATATGGTTCCATCCATAAATAGATTTTTTATTAATAAATAATTACTACAAACCAAAACACATAGACATGAGACCAATAGTTTTACAAACACAAAACAAACAAAAGACAGAGATAGAAGGATACCTGATGCTTACTGGTGGGGAGGCAGATCACCGTAGGCCGGGTGGGAATCTCAGGAAGCCTTACATGTCTTGTACATGTCTAAGCTCTTTCTGTCCAGCAGTCATGGCATAACAAATCAGGTTTCATGCTGTGTTTTAGGCATAGCTTATCCCCAAACCCCCCTGTTCCCTTCTGTGAGGAGCTTCCTCGCAGAAGTTCTAGTTCTGATTTAGACTCTATATTATTCTCAATTATCAAGCATTGAGATGCAGCCCTCCTGGCCCGGATCCCTTCAAAACAAATTTAAGTACAGAGAACTTCCTTGCTTATGCACCTGTGCAAATGTGTAGCGTTGTGTTACGAAGGGTTAATTTAGGGGGGATGATTATGCTGAATGATAACTTTGGTGATGGATGCATTTATCTCCTACAATGGGTTTTTCACATGGCCTTCCTAAAAAGACTATCAAACAGCTTCAGGTGATACAAAATGCAACGGCTAAGGTTCTTACGAAAACTAAAAGAACTGACCACATTACTCCAATTCTTAAGTCCCTGCACTGGCTTCCAGTAAGTCACAGTATTTTAAAGCACTACTTCTTGTTTATAAGCAAGGACCTAAATACCTATCAGACATGCTTCAGCAGTACACACCAGGGCTTGAAAACGAAATAATTTTTCAATCGCTCCGCTCACTGTAAACCCCAACAGGTTCAATGAACTCAAAATATTTGATGAAACTGATTACCTCAAAATATTTAGCTATGTTAAAAAATATTTTAAGTAATTTCTACTTAAAATGAGACTTTTTTTAATGCTCAAAATCTTTAAGGACAAGGATAAAATTAAAAAGAATAATGTGAGAAATAGATGTGTTAAGTTATTGTTACATTAGTCAGACAAGCTGTTAAGACTCCAAATCTTTGAGAAAATGAACAACATTAAAACAAATAATTTCAACAAACATACATTTTAAGTAATTACTACTCTAAACTAGAAGTTATTCACACTCATTTTTTTAGGAAGTTGATGAACTGAAACATAATAATTTGACAAACAAACATTTTAAGTAATCACTACTTAAATCATTGATAAGTTCAATGAACCTGATCATTTGAAACCATTGAAACTAACAAAATTGAAATGGAGTTGATGTTTTTAAGTTATCACTCCTAATAATATATTCATGTTATCACCATGACTCATTCAGTTTCTCAGACCTAAACATTGTCACTTCATTCTCTTATATTTTTAAGTTGACTTCACTCTATTGAAACACATTTTTTGACTGTTTGTTTACTATTTACCTCAAAATCAAAAATATTTTATTTGTATGATTCAAATAAAAAACTACTCAAAAGACAATTTCAATGCAGATTCCATTTATTTAAGAATTCCATTAGAATTCTAACAGAACAACATCCCCAGCAATGAGGTTAATACAGAAAATCAAAGAAATAATAACCTTTTACCACTTCAACAAAGGTAATAATACTCAAATAACAAAATAATAGGCCAACATAAATAAAAGCGAAAAGCTCCATTGCTTGCTTGAGTATTAACATGCTGGCAGTACAGTACCAACCATGAGATTTGGAAAACAGACTGCTTACTCATCTATCATCAGCAATTTATTTTTAAGGCTAAGCAGCAGTCTAGGAGGTAACCGCTTCAGGTCTTCCAAACCCATTATTAAATGTGTAGATCAATTGCTGTGGATAATCGAGATGAAGTGCACAAATTAAGCCAAATAGCAAAATTAACGTCTCTGTCAACTCTGCTATATCACACAACAATATCTCCGTCAAGAACTATAAAATGGATAGTATGCTGCCCTCGTACTGCGTCACCAGCAGGCAGAACTAGACAGCTAGATAACACAGTTATCAGGAAGTTAACAGGAAGTAGTACTTAATTACTAAACAGTTACCTCAAAAGACCAGAAGGTGGCAGCATACACAAAGGAATGAGAAATAAGGTAATCACATACAAAATAGGATGCATTCTTATGGAAGGCAGAACACTCCCCGCTTGGTATAATATTATTATGCCACTATATAACATTAAAACTCAACTTAAACATGGTGACAAACTAAATTTTCTATTTCACTCAGAGAAGAACGACTATTTCTGAGATAGGCCTCAAAAGCACTTTAGCGGTCCCTTCTTTAACTATTTTGACCTCCACTTTCCGGATCCTCTTGTCACGCTTGGCAGAGTGTTGACAACCACTCCCACAGGCCATTCGTTTCTGTGGGCTTGGCTGTCCTTCAGCAGGACAACGTCGCCGGTCTTGACATTAGGCCTTTCATCAGTCCACTTTCGGCGGCCTTGCAGTGTTGACAAGTAGTCCCTCCTCCATCTCTTCCAAAAGGTGTTTGCAAGGCACTGGACATGTTTCCATTGCTTCTCGTGTAGATCAGCCATTTGGAAGTTTCCGGAGGGGGCTGCGACATTACTCATCTTTTGGGTAAGCAGCATCGCAGGAGTGAGCACTGTAGGCATATCGGGGTCAGAGGACACAGGCACCAGGGGCCTGGCGTTCATGATTGCCATCACTTTGGCCATGAGGGTGCTCAGGACCTCGTGTGTGAGGCGGGTGTGCCCAGTCTGAAGCAGCATGGCATCCAGGATGCGTCTGGCGACGCCGATAAGCCTTTCCCATGAGCCCCCCATATGTGAGGAGTGTGGCGGGTTGAAAACCAAGAGCACTCCTTGCTTTGAGGTAGGCTGTTATGGTTGTGTCTTCCGTGTTAATGCCCAGTTCTTTGCAGGCTCCCACAAAGTTAGTCCCTCTGTCAGAGCGGAGAAGTCTGGCAGGGCCCGCGGTTACAAAAAAAATCTTCTGGCGCATTGATGAAGCTGTCAGTTGTCATGGATTCAATGAGCTCCCGAAGTGGACAGCTCTGGTTGCCATGCAAGTGAATATCACTGCCCAGCGCTTACTGTCTGCACTTCCTCCTCTTGTTCTCCGTGTCATGATGGCCCAAGGCCCGAAGACATCAAGGCCTCGTTGGTGAGCGGAGGCTCGGGTGTGAGTCTGTCAGCAGGTAAGTCTGCCATCTTCTGATCCTGTAGCCGCCCACGCAGCTTGCGGCAGGTCACGCACCTGTGGATGGCGGACTGACACCAGGCGCTTACCGCCAAGGATCCAGTAGCCTGCTGCTCTGACAGCTCCCTCTGTTATGTGTGCGCCCTGATGTACCACCTGCTCATGGTAAAATCTCACCAGGAGTGTGGCGATGTGGTGGAGCGCGTGGAATAAGCAGTGGGTGCTTTTCTTCACGGGACAGGTCTGGGGGATGTTATCGACCGCCAACCCGAAGCAGGCCGTCTCCATCAGTCACTGGATTAAGCTTTTTGAGTGGGCTTTGGTTAGGAATTGTTTTACCCTCTTTTAGGCATTTCAGTTCGTTTTCAAAGACCTCATGCTGAACAGCGCGAGTTATCACACACTTTGCCTGTGACAGTTAAGCTTGTGGTGAGTGTGTCTTTGAAATGCCTCCAGCCTCTGCATTTTGCGCTGACTGGATTTCCTTGAAAGACGCAGCAACGTGGATGAGTCTGGCTGTAGCATTGCAGAGGTTTCTCCAGCTTGAAAACCTTTCAAAGCGCTCTGAGCCTAGCTGAAGCGTCCGAGGCCCTGGTGGACAGGCGGTGACCTCAGGTCGAATGTCAGAGTCTGCATCTGGCTCCACCAGGGTGAAGATGTGGGGCTCCCAGGATTCCTCTGTGTTGCTGCGTGTCAGGAAACTGGGGCCAGAGAGCCAACTGCTTTGCTGTAGCTGTGCTGCAGGCATGTACCTTGTCGCATGGTCCGCAGGATTCCGGTCCGTGGGGACGTAGGACCACTGGTCTGGATGAGTGGATCGTCTTATGCGGTTCACCCTGTTGGACACATACACATAAAATCTTCTGGATGAGTTATGGACATACCCAAATTACGATTTTACTGTCTGTGAAGAATCTGACATCGTCCACATGGATGTCCATCTCATCTCGGATCAGCTCATACATTTGAACAGCGAGCACGGCTGCACAAAGTTCGAGGCGGGGAATGGTGTGTGCAGGCCGGGGAGCCAGCTTGGACTTCCCCATGATGAATCCCATGTGTGCTTTGCCATCAGCGTCGATTGCTCTCAGGTAAGCCACAGCCCCTATAAGCCACTGTCGTCGGCGTCAGAGAAAATGCAGAGTTCTCTCCCTCTGTGTTGAAGACAGTAGGGCGGGTATATAACACCTCTTTATTTGCAGGTCTTCCAGAGCTTTGAGTGAATCTCTCCACGTTCCCTCTGTCTCTTTCCGGGGTCGAGTGGAGTGTCCCACCCTGCTCTGTTGAGAGTTCCCGTACTAATGCTTTTCCCTGCATAATTATGGGAACAGCAAACCCAGGGGTCATATAGACTGTTCACGGTGGACAGGATACCTCTCGTGTGTATGGCTTAGCCTCCGGGACACCAGGAATGTGAAGCTGTCTGTTTCCAGGTTCAGGAGGCCCAGGCTTCGCTGGAGGGAAGAGGATCTCGCCCGAGTTCCACATCTTTCAAGTCTTTAGCACGGTCTTCCTCAGGTAGGGCTTCCATTACCTGTTCACTGTTTGATGCCACTTTATGTAGCCTCAGGTTAGACTCTGCCAGCATCTTTCTGGTTCTCGTGAGGAGGTCGATTGCCAGCTCAGGTGAGGCAACAGAAGTCAGCCCATCATCTACATAAAACTGACGCTCCACGAACTGTCTTGCATCAGAGCCGTATTCTGCTTCACCTTTCTCGGCAGCACGTCTCATGCAGTATATGGCGATGGCGGGTGATGGGGTGTTTCCAAATACATGGACTTTCATCCTGTACTCCACCACGTTCTTGTCAAAGTCATTGTCCTCATACCAGAGGTAGCGGAGGTAGTCTCTATGATCGCTTCTGACCACAAAGCAGTAAAACATTTGCTGCACATCTGCTGTAACAGCTACTGGCTCTTTGCGGAACCTCAGAAGCACTCCCAACAGCGTGTTGTTCAAGTCTGGGCCGCTGAGGAGTACATCATTCAGGGATACGCCTTCACATTCAGCGCTAGAGTCAAATACTACTCTTATTTGACCGGCTTCTTTGGGTGGTAAAACACCAAAGGGGAGGTACCAGTGTTCTTTACCTGCCTCCAGAGCTGGCGCCTGCTTTCGGCAGTGGTTGTTCATCATTTTCTGTATGAACTCTGTGTAGTGGCTTTTCATTTCTGGCTTTTCTCCAGGGTCTTTATGAGCGATCCAAAGCGTTTGACTGCTTGTTCCCTGTTGCTTGGAAGGGGTCGTCGTTGGCGACCGAACGCAGGGGTGCTACCCAGCTGTGGTCGTCGTCCTGGAAGACCTCTCTGTCCATGATGGTCAGGAACGCTTTGTCATCCACTGACAACGCTGTCTTGTTGTCGTCTCTGGAGCTCTCAAACACAGAAAGGCCGAAGCTGTCTGTGCTTTCGTTGCCCAGCCTGTGTCTTCTTCACAGGTGTGTGAGAGGGTTGTGTTAAGCTGCGATGTGCTGCTGTGGCCTTCCTTTACCTGGATGTTGTTTGGACAGGGATGGAGGAAGGATGTTCTGCCGTTATGCAGCACATTGGCTTTGTACCGCGTTGACCCGGCTGGTTTGTGGGCTGCCCCAGACAGGCGACACCCACGATGACCCAGCCCAGGTCCAGCCGTTCGCATAAGGGGCGTTGTGTGGCCCGTTGATTTGCTCCGCACCTTGTGAACTCTGAGGATGTCTCTTCCCAGGAGCATGAGGATGGGGGTGTCTGGGTCCACAGCTGGAATCTTGTTCGCCCCAGGCTGTAGGTGAGGTGGTGCTGCGACATCAGGAGGCGGGATTTCAGATCTATCATCCGGCACCATGTCACACTTTCGATTAGTGTGTGGGAGAGGGAGTTGCAGTTTCCCATCCATAGATTCAAGCATGAAGTTATTGACTTCGCCTGCGGAGGTCTCTGTTGTCCCAGCGCGGGTCTTCAGTGTGTAAGGAGCTGGACTGGCTTTGATGCGAAGAGGCTGAAGAACTCTGACTTTTCGAGTGACTTGTTACTCTGTTCATCCAGCACTGCATACATCTTGACAGCTTTGTCTTTTCTCCCAGCAGGATAGACATTAATCAGGCAGATCTTAGCACATGGCGTGGGCTGTCTGCATTGCCATATCTCTGTGCACTTGGATGTAACTGTGGGTGCGTCTTCATCTGGCTTCCCGCTTTTCCTCCTTCTCCGTGTGAGCTCTCGCTGGATGTAGGAGGGCCTGGAGATAATAGAGCGTGATGTGCCTCTCACTGTTGCACTCATCACATTTGATTGATGCTTTGCAGTCTTTAAGCTATATGCTGAGTTGACCCACAGCACTTAAAGCAGATCTGCGGTTGTCTTTCAGGTAAGCCTTACGTTCTTCAATAGGTTTGGATCTAAAGGTCCTACACTTTTTGAGTGGGTGTGAGGCTTCCTGTGTATCGAACACTTTCATGGTCTGGTCCCCTCGTTCTCTTCTCCACAGAGCCGTCACCTTCAGTGTACTTGGGTGTGACATCGGTCTTGTGCACACTTACTGGGGCTTTGTGGCTGTGCCTCGTGGCTTTTTCTACTTTCTGTGGCGCGTTGCTGTTGGAGGTGGCGATGGCGAGAACTTGGGTCATTCCTCACTTTGGCCTGTCGCGGACGAATTGAGAGAAGAGAGAGAATGGAGGGGGAAGGCTACTCCATGCTCTTCTTTGAACTTGGATCCCATGGTTATCCACCTCTCTTGCAGGCTATAGGGTAGCTTTTCTCTGCGATCGGTTCACGCCCAAGAGCTGTATCTAGACAGAAGCGAGGCCTGGTAGGTATCCTTCTTCTTTGGCACCTCCAGTTCAAGGAGGATATCACCGAGTTCTCTGAGTTTGGCATTGTCCTTGTTGGTTAGCTTGGGAAACTCTTCTATCTTTTTAAAGAGTCGTGTTCTCGGCTTCTGGTGTCCCATAGCATTCCTCCACCGCGTTGCCACACCATCGCGGAGGCCTGCAGCAGGATTAAGGACATGCACTGGCCCGGATTCTCTGCGCTTGCTCTGCTGAGTCTGCACCTAGCCACTTTACCAGCAGGTCCAGTTCTTCCCCTAGGTGTCAGATTCAAGTCCTGGGTGGCACTGAGGAAGGATGCTTTCCATGACCAGTAGTGTTCAGGGCCGGTCATCGAACTGTAGGAGACCGGAGCTCACCAGGTCTCGCCGCGCATGAGGTACCTGGCGAGGTCTTGTGCTGGCTGTGGCTCGGGGAGTATCTGTTGTTGGACTGGGAGTTGGATGAAGCTGACTGCGGGCAAGGCTTGAATGGAGGCGGTTCACTTAGCTGTTCTTTCTTTATGTTGTTGACTCTCGGCATTGGGTTCGTGCGAGCAGCTGCTCCAGTGTGTCGATGGTGTTGTCTGTAGGCATCCAGTGGCGGCGTGTGTTGGCGGGCGGTGGTCTGTAGGCATCCAGCGGCACATCGTTAAGCGGCGGTGGTTCTCTGCGAACATCGCTGAGTGCTGCTGGGCGTAGTTGCCTGTGCGTTCATAGGCACTGAAAGGCTTACTTGGGACGTATGGCTCGTGGCGCTTCTCCCGCTTTCAATCTCCTCATCCTCATATGCTGCAGCTGCTGGCCGGTGACAGCGGCCATCTTCTGGCTCATGAGAACATGGAGACTGGCTTCAAGTTCAGCTTTCTGCCTCATCCGCGCTTGCTTCTTTTTCAGCGAAAGTCACCTGGGCTTGTGCTGCTTTTGACTTGCGCGTGCTCTGGCAGCCGCTGGCGATATTGCTGATCCACGGACCTTCTGGATATCTGAGACCGGGGGAGTCAGGTGTTCGGAAAGACTCTAACCTCTCCGGTTGCCTCATGGCCGTCTTTGGGTAGCTCTAGGGTGCTGCGCCCTGTGCCTGTTCGGCGGCATCCACCTCCAGTCTGTCCATGTGTAGCGACATCTTCCTGGGCTATCTTCTTGAGTTTGAACTTCCTTTCGCTGTTGTCTTTTACTATGCTGCCCTCGTACTTTCGTCACCAGCAGGCAGAACTAGACAGGTAGATAACACTTTGACAAAGCTCCAAATAAATCCAAGGACTGATTGAATTTGTTTACTTTTTGTCTTCTTTGTCTTTTTTTGTGTAAAACTGTAAAAGAATTCAGAAAATACATATAAGTTTTACATTCTGATACAAATGAAATACAAGTCAGCTATGTTGCTAACCACATAGCTTCAGCACATACAGATCGCTAGGAATGGCGTTTACAACATGACCAACGAGAGCTAGCATAACTTAGCTAACTAAAGTATGCACAAAACATATATCTAAGTTACAGAAGTAAAGAAAACTAAAGAGATATGGCGAGGAATATTACTCTAACACAAATCATCTACTTACGGACAAATAATGTCCAAAGCTCAAGCGTAAAAATGGAAAATAGCTGGCACCGTGTTCATCTGTGTAAACTTCGTTGGTCGACTGAAACGTGAATCAGGAAGTTAACAGGAAGTAGTACTTAATTACTAAACAGTTACCTCAAAAGACCAGAAGGTGGCAGCATACACAAAGGAATGAGAAATAAGGTAATCACATACAAAATAGGATGCATTCTTATGGAAGGCAGAACAGATAGCAGGACCAAACTTCACAAGGAGTCTGTATCACCGAGGCAGTGAGAATAGCTACAGCTGCATCCGAGAAGTCTGGCAGGTCAATTTCTTCTGCCTGAAGAACATGACAGTAATTAGTTAATGAGTAGAGTAGGCAATGAAAAACACTACATGTGTATTTAATATAATATGAAATACCAGTGAATGAAAAGTTCAGGTAAAATTCCCAAATATGACATTCTTGGTGAATTACTGCAGTATGATTTAATTGCTATTCTGGTAGCTAGGAAGATGGTTGTGGTTGTTGTCTTTTGGCTGCAAGGTATCAGAGAGGGCTGAATAGAAATACAGATATATAGAGAAGACAAAGTAAAAAAAGAAAGAGTGAAAGAGGACACACAATTTAATCAAAAACTTACATTCCAGGTCTTAAAAAATCCATCTTCCCACAGGAAGATGGGAAGGGCCTGCAGAGTAATTTTCCTTCTGCTGTTGACATTGACGTCTTAAAAAGACACAGAGGGTAAATGGGATATAAAAGATTGTGGGGTAATGGGAAGACAAATCAGCAGAATATTAATCCTATAACTGACCCTGTGTCTCGGAAAAGGCGTCACATGACCTGCATAGCCAACACATTTTGAAAATGCCACATAAAATAAGTCTAAGGTGTCATCCCTTTTTTTGATACAAAAACATCACTCAACCCCATGCCTTTGTGTATCCCTGTGGAGAGATGCAAAGGGATAACATTAGGCTAGGCTATTCTCATTGGTAAATAAATGCTTACAAAATATCACTATTAACTGTAAACTATAAACTTATAATAATATAGGCTACACGTTGGCTACATTGTGACACTAGTAAATGGAGGACAAGTAAGTTATCACTTACCATGGTGTGATGGTGGTTCCTTGCACAGAACTGAAAACATGTCACACAGCCATCTGGTCCTGAGGGCAAAAATATTATGAACAGTATTATTTCACTTTTTTGCACAAAAGTCAGTCAGACAGTCTCTTCATCTCTCTCTGTGTAGGCAGGCCTATCAGTCAGACGTTGCCATTGATCATGCTTAGGCTATTGACAGTAAGTTTGGAGCTACAACTTGGCTTCCTATCTGTGTTAACAAAAATGGAATTGACGTCAATATAAGACATATGCTATTGCTGCAGGGTTATTCTTCAACTATGGTACTCTTTGACCTGGTAATTTTCAGAAAGTGTAACATCTTTCAGTAAAAATCTTTTTGCATGTTTTAATTTAATTTTCTACTCTTTCTAGAAACTTGCCCTAATAGTGGCTGTAAAGATTTCACTTGAATAATATATATTTTTGACATTTTATTCCAAAAGTCTAACTGTCATTTCCAGTATAAGTATATAAATATATATACTCTTTTGATCCCGTGAGGGAAATTTGGTCTCTGCATTTATCCCAATCCATGAATTAGTGAAACACACTCAGTACACAGTGAACACACAGTGAGGTGAAGCACACACTAATCCCGATGCAGTGAGCTGCCTGCTACAGCCACACTTGGGGAGCAGTGAGGGGTTAGGTGCCTTGCTCAAGGGCACTTCAGCCGTTCCTACTGGTCGGGTTTCGAACCAGCAACCCTCTGTTTACAAGTCCGAAGCCCTAACCAGTAGGCCACTTTTTTAATAGTAGGCCACGACTGCCCAATCACACATTTCCAAAACACAACAAAACGTGTGTTTTCAAGCAAAAATAACATCTACTGTTCCAAATGTATTTTATTAAATATTACACATATCAGCCAAAATATTAAATGTATTAATTTTCCAGAAATGCATGTTGTATTATTTTTATATGTTTAACTTAAAATGTGTAAAGAGGAAAAAACGCACGCACATCCCGATCTAATCCTGGGTGCTGGACAAAACACTTACGATGAGAGAGAGGGGAAAAAGTCTAATGTGATCCCCGCCTAAGTTTTATTACATGAAGAGATATTGCACACTTGCTGTAGTGAGAGAGAGGGGAAAAAGTCTGCAACACCAGTATATGCTCCCAAGTTATAGTTTATTTACCGTGACGTTTTGGGCCCTCTCAAGCCCTTCATCAGACGTGAGTCAACAATCCAAAGACACCCATATATGTACAATTAAGTGATCACATGATCACACAGTGGTGTTACACAGGCAAGTAATTATCCAATCACAGCAATAGCCAATACATGTTCAGTAATGCAGTGCATACATACATCCATACACATATCTACATTTTCCAGAAACACCTACATACACTATATACAAAAATTACAGGAATCCAACAACTACAAAAAACATGACCTCATTCTCTGTCCACAGGATACACAACGGTCAGATGTCAAAACAGACTGTGCAAAATTGTGCAAAATAGTGCAAAATGTGCAAATTGGCATCCATTGTCAAAATGTGCAAATTAGCATGTCGGCATTAAACTCATGTTCACTTATAGTAGCTGTCCATAGAATAAGCAAGTATACACAAACCCCATATCACAAATCACCAGCTAGATGTCATACAAATAGTCTGTGCAAAATTGTGCAAATTGGCATCTATCACCACATTGTGCAAATTAGCATCTCTCATCAGGACTCATCTCATGTTCACTTACAGTATATATCCATAAAAATGTGCAAAATGGCGACTCTATCACATTGTGCAAGTTAACGTCTGTATCAGAACTCATGTCATGTTCACTGATAGTACATATCCATAGAGCAAGCATGTAAGCAACTTAAAATGTGTGTTGTGATGGAAATGACAAAGTGTGTTGGAGATGACATACATAGGCCTAGACAAATTTAAGATTTTAAAGCATTAAGATTTAAAACAAAAAACAATGCATCCCTGCCATATGTTATGTAATTATGATGTTTTTTTTCTACTAGATTCTTTAGTAGGCCTACTATGAAGCAAATAAACTGTGTGTTTAGGGCAATGTCATTTCCACCACCAAAAACAAAAAAGTAGTAAATATGTTTTAGTTTTTTCCTATTCCTTTCAAGGACAAGAAAAGTATCATATTGAAGAATTACCCTGCAGTGTTACTTTGCATTACATCTAGCAGCTAATGCGAACCATATAGCTTATGGCAGCTAGGTAGGCTACTAATAAAATGTTTAAAAGTGCGCTGCCTGTTTGTGCGTGTCATGTGTTTGATCTCCAACTTATGAAACGTTGCTTTGGTGTCTAACCTGCGCGGCCAAAGTAGGCTAGGTCACACCAGAAACGGTTGATAAAGGATCTTTGGTAGCCTAATGCCTGAAATAAACAAAGTACACCTAAATTAAGGCGCGTTCTTACCTTTGTCTGATGATGATTGGTGGATCATCTCACTGATTGCTTGCAGCTTGCCTGCCTACATCCGGGTGCGCAGCAGTCCTTGCAAACAATTAGTCTTAGGCCTACGATGTCAAAGTGTATCAATTTACAACTGCCACAATCGATCGTAGACTAGTTCATTAACCATTCATTGGGATTTCCGATTCTTTTATTGGTTTATGTTGGTTTGTGTAGGTTATTAGGTTATTTGCCATGTTGATATGAACCTAACCAATGAAGTTGCACGTCTTTATTACGTCAGACGTAATTCCAAAAATATTTACAATATCCATCTCAAATACCATGCAGACTGCTGCTGACTGTAGCCTATATTCTATGATAAATAGTTTGTATCAAAATTTGCAGACACAATATATTGTCTTCACAGGCCTACATTACAAACATCATTTCCAAATCAATTTCACTGTGCGAGCAGGCCTAAGCCTATTTAAGATCCCAACTGAAATAGCATACTGCCTAGGCTACATTACAACAGCAAGACGCTGTTGTTTTTTTTTTTTCGTGAAATAGGCTATGCTTTTGTGAAATTTTATAGGCTATAAAACAAAAAAAAATATTAACCGGTTTTGGGGATTTCAGAATAATATTTCTGTTCCGGAACAGTTGAAGACCATTTGGTTTTCGTTTCCGTTCCCGTTCCTCTTAAAATTCTGCTCGTTTTTGGTTTCTGTTTTCGTTCCTTGAACCGGTTCAGAGCCTTGGCACACACCCTCTAGACCAGTGTTAGTCCGCAAGCTATCCCAAGTGGTCCGTGAGCAGACTTGGTAGAATATAATATAGATTAGTTGTTTGCAATATTGAACCAACTTGTATGTAAATCCAAACAGTTCTGCAACACTGCCTATGTAAGGTATGTCAGTTTAAATCATATGAATCCTCTGACACAATAAGCAAGGTGCAAAGACAATAAGCCAGGTGGTTCAGTGAGTAGACCTATAATGTGGGCCTAATACAGTATACTGTTTTTTTTTTTTTTTTTTTTTATACTTTATTGCAATTATTTATCTACATCCATGTAAGGTACCCACTTCACTTATTTCACATGTTACATTGCAATTTTTTTTTTGTTTTGTTATTTTATACATATAAAAAAAGAAATAAGAAAAGACATGACAAAAAAAAAAACATGATAGAAAACTTATACAAAGCAAAATACTCCAAACAAAATAAAACATGACACACAGAAAAAAAGGGGGAGAAGGGGAGTGGTATTTGAGCCTACATATTACTATTTTATTCTATGTGCAGTTGTACTTGTTTTTAAATATTTATAGGCACGTTTTTGGCCATTTATAGGGGGGTGTTTAAGCCTACATGTGTCTTTGGTCCTGTGTGGAGTTATCTGTGTTGTTGACCGATGTGTGCATATCATTTCTATTATTGAAATAAATAATTATTTTATGTTGTATTTTTTCTGGGTATAACTTATTCCATTTACTAAGTTGGTTCCTAACTCTAAAAGTAAGTCTTTCCATATCCAAGATGTTTTCTATTGTGCTATGCCACTTACACAAATCTGGGGCTTTTTCTTGTTTCCATCCCCTTGTTAGTTGTTTTATTGCAGATATACGTACTATATTAAACAATTGTTTTATATTTAGGTTCTATTTTCTTGGACAGGCTTATACCTAAAAGGTTTTCTAATGTTAAGGTCTGTCGCAACTCAAAAATATGTTTTATTGCTTTATCAAATTCCTTCCAAAATGTTTTTAGTACTGGGCATAAGAAAAAAATATGACTATAATTTGCGTTTTGCTCTCCACAGCTTCTCCAACAACTAGTCTCTAACGGCTGAGATTTCCCTGAGATACGGCTGAGATACAGTATACTGTTGAAGTAGGTCTACCTTTTTTTAATCTAGGTGGTCTGTGAGCTTTTTATATTGGTTAAGTGGTTCTTGGTCCGAAAAAGTTTGATAAACACTGCACTATACCATCCATGTAGCATCCAGAATGTTGCTCTGTGTACGGGAACTTCCATTGTTCTACTGCACAAATGTAAATATATAGTTGCAAGAAACATTATAAGAAACATTATACTTTTAGGGGACAGAAATAAAGAGAGGGATAGAGAGAGACAGAGAGCGATAGAGAGAAAGACAGACAGAGATAAAAAGAGAGCAAGAGAGAGAGGGGGGTATTTCTTCTTTCCTTGTTGTTTGGTGGCTGATGGACAAATGTAGAAAGTGGTACCAGTGGTACAGCGCTAGGTAGAATGGTGTTAATGATTATGTTATATTGTTACCTCAGTGAAACCGTCTGAAACTTTATTCATTTCGGTTACACTTTACTTGACAGTATCGACATAAGAGTGACATGACACTGTCATGAACATGTCATAAACAAGTCATAAATGTTTATGACATAACGCTTCTGTTATTAAGTGACATTCGGTTTTTGTCATAACAAGATAGGATTAGAGTTAGGATTAGGGTTAGGGTTGGGATTAGGGTTAGAGGTTAGGATTAGGGTTAGGGTTAGGGTTAGGGTTCATATGTCATGACAGTGTCATATGTTCATGACAGTGTCATGTCGATACTGTCAAGTAAAGTGTTACCTTCATTTCTCACACACCAGGATGAAAAGCATAAAATAAACTCTGCATCAGTGTTTTCAGTTCTTCTTTCCACTGACACTGATGGTCATTTTCACACCCTCGCTGGCAGCCTTTAGTAATCATGCAAGGTCAATACCGCAAATACCAAGAAACATTGACCTCCACAAAACTTACACAGACCAAATAACCAAGCAAAAAGTAAATAAGAGTAATTATTTATTTATTTATTTATTATTGAGAGTTATGTTTGTGTCTGGAGAAGGCTGCGATGGGGAGGACTCTAAAGTGAGAGGAACAGAAGCTGCAGAGAGAAAAGCTCACCAACCGCCATCACACATTCTAACAGTTTCAAGACAGAACAAGAAGTGACCACTTTAGCCCATCACCATAACAACCAGCCAACTGAGACAACCACAATCTCACACTCAGGACAAAAAGATGATGATGTCAGATTTATAAAGTTTTTTTTTGGAATTGGAATGTAGCCTTATTATTTTTAAGTGTATACATGTCATGTTAACTAGTAAACCTAGTTGAATGGTCCAGCTAGTACGATGTCATACAGTAAGTAAAGTAAAATTCCAGAATTGAATTGAAACTGGCTCTTAAATTCCAATTCAATTCTTGAATTTCACTTGCATTTCAATTGAGGTAGCAAACAGGAAGCAGAATTGCAATTCGAATTGTGCACAACCCTGGTACAGTGGGGAGTCTGGAGCAGCTGCTCTTCTGTAGAAAGGCCTCAGTTCACACTGACCACAGATAAGACAAAAAAAGAAGCACAGTCGCCGCATCAGCTTTAACAGCCACCCCCACCCCCCTCTCTCTCTCTCACACACACACACATACACACACACACGTATATATTTTCATCACTTGCTTACAAAGTTTTCGTTTAGACAGAGCGGTTGTTCCTCTCCCTCTCAGCAAACACAAGTAAGTGCAATATTTTACTTCTTTAGTCAATTTAGTTATTTAAAAACAACGAAAACAACAACAGTCCAAAATGAAACCGGTATATTTATTCCTCGTTCTAGTTTTGAAAGATAAGAATGTGACAGCTTCTCTAGACTCTCCTGTTCTTAATCTGTACCTCACTAACAGTGTAAAGATAGCAAGGTGGATCCAACAGTGTGTTAGTATTATCCTCCCCTTTATATAATATGCAGAATGATAACTGATTTGCATACAGATGAGTGCATGGTAATGCCGACTAATGAAAGAGAACTAACTTTACTCTGGCTGACCAATGACAGTGTTTGTATAACCTTCTTCATGCCATTTTGCAAGCATCTTCAGTTAACTGTGTTCTTTCCATCATGCCTAAAACTGTTGCACAGTATAGCACTGCAGGCCTATGTGAGAAAGTAGCCTATGTGTAAAAGAATGTGACATTGTCTAATTGTGAGAGTATAATAGGCTCACCCTACTCATACACTATATGAGCTAGAAGCAGTTTCCTGTCTGCTTAACATACATGAACTTGTGACCACATTGCTACACTTCCCAGCACTGCTGCCACTAGAGCTGATGATGCTGAATTATCATAAGTCTCCCAATTCAGTAATTATTTGCATATAGGAAATGCATGACTGGTGTTCTGCTACTTTGTAAATCTTTTTAAAAAATGTTGGTGTTTGTGATATGGAGATTACTATAGCATCACGCAAGAGGGATGGATTTTTTCTGTCTGTTTTGTTAAACAAAGTATGTTCATGCATATTGCTATGATATTTATTTCTTTACTTATTTCATGTTTGCATTTGGCTGAAGTTATCTTTATGGTTATGCAAACCTGTATAGCCTATCATATGAAAAATGCAAACAAATCAGAAAAATTTCTGATATACATAAGGGGAATGTTCTGTTTTACATAAGGGGAAGTAGTGGGTTGCCCCCTGCATCAGCATGTTTGTTTCTGCTCATGTTTGGTTCTGTCACCGCATTCATAACACTGAAGGCAACATTAGCAGATAACTTATGTGTTAGTGAGAATGTTTGAGTGAGTGCTTTTACAAATGGCACATTTTGGAGCTGGTTTTGAAAATAAGTAATAAGTGTAGGTGTAAGGAATAAGTGTAAGGAATAAGTTCTTCACTTACCTATTTTGATCGCTGCCCAATTTCCATGCAGATTTATATTAAATTCAATTCTGGTAAGACTACCTTGTTCATGGTAAACTTGTACAAGCTCCCTGCTGCATAAAAAAGTATGTACTACAGTAGATTTCAGTTCTTGCCTCTATTAATATGAAATCTTTTTCATTACTATATCCACAGTCTTGTCTTTTTTAAAGGTTGATGCAGCCATGGCAACCACAAAAGGCCCTGTGATTCTCACTGCAGCCTTCTGCCTTTTATCAGGTAATCCTGCCTGATATTTATATTATTACTGTATATCTTAGGGCTGAGTCTTGAAGGCCTTCTCTTCTCTAAGTTAGTTTACAATGTGCATCAAAACCAAAATGTAAACGAGATGATCTCTTCATAAAGTGCTGAAGCAGCATATGGCTGTGTGACTAATCTCAAAGGGATCATATATCCACAGTGTTACTGTTTACAAGGTTATGAGCAGCTATGAGGTGTAGTACACATTTCCCACAATGCACTTCACCCCATTACAGCCAGTAACTGCTGCCAAATCTGAATAAGGCAGATCTTCAGTTGTGAAAGGTCCAGCAGCAGTGATGCTTTAACCTTTTTTATCATGTGACCAGGTGTCCTTGGTCAGGGCATCTACAGTGTGACATATCAGTCTACCAGCATCTGTGGATTAAAGGGGTCATTTGTGGACATTCTCTGCACTTACTCGTATCCAGGGAATCTAAAACTCAAAGAAACATTCTGGTACATCAAAATGACGACTGGGACAAAAGACACAGATGACTTGAGTCCGGATTCCAGATATCAGGGGCGTGTGGAATATCTTGGTGATAAAGTAAACGATTGCACTCTACGAATCAAGAATCTGACAGACAGTGACACTGAGGAAAAATACAGATTCAGGTTTATAACCAATGACCCAGTAGGGAAATACTCTGGATCTGAGGTCTCTCTGTCACTTACAGGTTAGTACCGTGGAAACTAAATGTTAAATGTAAAAGAATTTTGTTTGTTGCAGTAAAGTAATAGCTTAATTTTCCTATATGACAATAATGACTTTTAGTCCTATTGCACGCAGACCTTCATGTAACTGTGAGTTCAGCAACAGTGAGGGAGGGCGACAGAGTGACACTGACCTGCAGCAGCACCTGCAGTCTGAGTAACAACCTCACCTACATCTGGTACAGGAACTCACAGCCTCTGAGTAACATACACACAACCAGCAGCAACACCCTGCCCATACCCTCATTTAGAACAGAGGATAATGGTTATTACTCCTGTGCTGTAAGAGGACATGAGGGTCACCCATCACCATCTGTGTGTAAGTACAGATTACATTGTCCATTTTCGTGGTTCCATTTCCTGTCTCTAAATGATTGTGCAGTTATGTTGAGTAAGAGGAACACAAACTACTGTAGCTAATTTTAGGCAGTTAAATATCAATTCATTGTTCTGAATCTGCAAATGGATTTCAGCTGTTTATCTTTTTTTGTCTCAGAATTGGTCATACCTACTGTTTCAACTGTTTGTGAGCAATACAGGCTACAAAGTTGTATTGTTTTGAATGAACAGGAATAAATTGAAAGGGTCTATTGTAATCATATATTTTATGACATGCATTTACAGTTACAGTATGTTATTATACATTTTAATAAATAATTCCAACTCTTTAATGTTCTGTTCCTGGTGAGGAGAATGCAACTATGGAATGTTTACACAAGGAGGAACCCTTGTTTAGCAGGATAATAAACTTTGTGTTGTTTATTGTACATTTTAGGTGTGAGTGTGTGGACTGTGACCTACACCCCACAGAGCATCTGTGCCTTGAAGGGCTCCTCAGTGGAACTCCACAGCTATTACACATATCCTTGTGATCATGCAGTCATGAAGGCATTCTGGTTTACCACATGGGTGGATGGTGAAGAGAACCCACAGGACTTAATACTGGAAGAACATTATCAAGGCCGAGCGCTTTACACTGAAAATAATAGAAATAGCCACACTCTGAGGATAGGAAACCTGACCACCAGAGACTCAAACAGTTATCGCTTCAGGTTTATAACTGATAAAGGAAGGCATGCTGGTAAAAATGTTGAAGTCGCAGTTACAGGTAATTTTAATTAATACATCCAAGTGTAAGTACACTTGTAAATAAATAATATTTATAAAATGTTCCATTTATACAATGTAATAATATTTCAGATCTGCAAGTGCTGGTTAATCCTGCATTAGTGGAGGAGGGAGATAAAGTGACACTGACCTGCAACACCACGTGCAGTCTGAGTAACAACCCCACCTACATCTGGTACAGGAACTCACAGCCTCTGGGTAACTCACACACAGCAGACAACAGGCTGGTTATAAACTCAACCAGGCCTGAAGATGCAGGCAAATACTCCTGTGCTGTTAAGGGACATGAGATTCACAGTTCACCTGAGTTGATTCTCAATGTCAGATGTAAGTATGTGAGATTTGTATCATTCTTTGTAATGATATTTTATATAACTATGGTACAGTATCTGAGAAGAAACAAATGGAATGTGCAATAAAATAAATTATTTGCTAAAATGAAATGTTTCTGTCAGATGCTCCAAAAAACACCTCAGTATCAGTCAGTGCCTCTGGTGAAATAGAAGAGGGCAGTTCAGTGACTCTGACCTGCAGCAGTGATGCCAACCCACCAGTGCACACCTACACCTGGTACAAGATGCTCGAAGATCACACTTCACAAGTTGGATCGAATCAGAACCACAGTTTTGTCAACATCAGCTCTGAGCAGAGTGGAATCTACTACTGTGTGGCTGAGAATGTGATCGGGAAACACAATTCTTCAGCAGTACAGATAAATGTAACATGTAAGTGTGGAACTGGAAATCAGAAATTAAACTGCTGAATTTCCACTGCCCTTATGTGTTATGATTCCAGTATCATGTAATATTTCCTAAAGTAATGGTAGTTAACTATGCTGATTTGGGTGTGATGTTTCTGGACAAGTAAAAGCACACTTTATTATACATTTTTTATTTCTTTAGTAGAATGGACCTTCTCACGTTTTCCAGGAGATCAATGAGATCATTTTCAACCGATGCATAAACCAATGCTGAAATATCTGCTGTAATTAATGTTGATTTCTGTCTCTCTAAATCTTTCCTTTCAATTCTGTAGATGCTCCAAGAAACACCTCAGTTTCAGTCAGCTCTGGTGACATAGAAGAGGGCAATTCAGTATCTCTGACCTGCAGCAGTGATGCCAACCCACCAGTGCACAACTACACCTGGTACAGAAACAAGCATGGGTCTGAACCTGCATGGCTTGGACAAGGGCAGACTTATAGCATCACTAATATTAGCGCTGAGCACAGTGGGCTTTACTACTGTAAGGCAGAGAACAAACATGGAGTCGGTGATTCGAATACCACATTGTTGGATGTGCACTGTGAGTACTGATGAGATGTTGGGTGGATCGGCATTCAAGGCTTCCACTCCCAATGCCTCTGAAAACATCAAGTCATTCATGAAATCATGTGGTCATTTAGAGTGAAGGCTGTCACACACGGCCAGGAATGCGAAAGCCAAACGTGACGGTGGAATTCTGTTAGTAGTATATTATCATGAACTATCTGTCAAAAATAAGCCCCGCCCCCTGAAACGTCATAAATCACGTGATAGCCACGCCTCCTTTTATGCAAATTAGCCACGTGTTGTTTGTTATTGTTATTGTTTTGTGAGTCATGTGACAGTCATGTGACTGGTGTCAAACCCCTGGGCAGCCATATTGGATGTAAAGTCATGTGACAGTCATGTGTCTGTTGTCAAACAATGCCATGCCCCCCTTGGAATTCTGTTAATCGCTTTACTACACACACTACTGGTGACGCGTCTGATCACCCATCGATTCAGTGGAGTTACAGTGACCATACAGCTGTTTTCTATTATGATGTATCAAAATCACCCTGAAAATTAGAAAGGGGACACTTAGAGCGATGCGACGGTTGCCCCGTTGCTCCACTTGCCGTGTGTGTTGCTTCACTCACTTCAATAGATTCTATTAAATTTTGCCGGACGCATGCCATAAATCGCCTTCGCGTCACCGGCTGTGTGTGCAGGCCTTTAGTTACATAAGGTAAAAACGAGCTGAAAAGGTTGATCAGATTGCTATGTACAATTATCATGTTCCCCATCCACTAGACTCCCCCAGGATGACCTCAGCATCACTCAACCCCTCTGGTGACCTTCAGGAGGGCGACTCAGTGACTCTGACCTGCAGCAGTGATGCCAACCCACCAGTGCACAACTACACCTGGTACAGGAAGACTGGAGATGAAACAGTTCTTCAGGGCACAGGGAGGATGCTGAACCTCACTCTTAACCTCGTCCCTGGTGTGGATGGACTTTATTACTGTGAGGTGCAAAATAAGGTCGGCTCAGAGAACTCAAACGGAGTCAGGGTCTCCTTGCCAGGTCCAGTGAAGTTTCTTGCATTTCCTTCAACATTTGGCTCTGTGAAGCATTGATGATTTCACTAACATTTTGATGTTCCCAGGATTTCTCTATATATTTTACTGAAGGAGACTTTTGAAGTACAACATTTAGCAAAACAATGATTTTGTATATGTTCCTCTTTAGATTCTGGCTTGCACAGAGGATTCCTGTTTAGTGCTTTGGGGGTCATTTCGGCTGTAGCTCTCCTGCTGGTGGTCATTGTGTGCTGGAGGCAAGTCATAGAGAAATACCTTTATATCAGTTTATTATGAATCATAACAGAGACTTCTTTTACAGAATAAAACATATAGAATATTCATATGTCTAGTTACTCTGTGTCTGCACACAATACAAGTTTAAACTTTGTTTATAGGAGACAGGAGACTCAGTCAACAAAAACCTCAAGGAGCACAGACAGCAACACGCAGGTAAACACTGATTATTCAGATGTGTCCCAACTAAAGGTAGCACCGTAATATAATTACTCCACATGTAATATCTTTTCAGATGATCAGAGATAAATGGCATTAGGGCATCAGTGTCCAAAGTTCGGCCCACGGGCTAAGTGCTGGCCCTGGATGAATTTGAAATGGTCCACACTCTCTTTCCCAAAATAAGATGGCAAGAGGCACTGTTTTGTTTTGGTTCAGTTCACAGAGTTTTGGCAGTGTGTAGTGATGATGGAATTAATACAAGAGCTAGCATTCAGAGAGACTACTGTCCATTAACAGAGATACATAGACAGAGACATAGTGGAGCATAACTTACACTGAATTTGCAAAGAAATGCACACGTCAGCCTACACAGATGCACATGCATGGGAAAGAAAAGTCAATGCATAGACATGTAAAACTAAAAAAAAAAACGAACTGGCCCTCAGGTACAGTAATCTCATCTGGCTCCTGTCAAAAAATGATTCTTATTCTTATTATTATCTGGACTTTAACAGGGACACTCTGATCGTGTCTATGGCAACGTTTCCACAATCCCCATGGTATCTGGCTGTGGACAGGGAGTTCCTGCAGATCACAAAGATGATGAAGATGATGTCCAGTACACCAGTGTCCAGTTTAAGCCCAACAAACAGCGAGAGGCGCCCAGCCAGGAGGAGAAAGTCGAGTATGCCAGCGTCCAGTTTAAGCCCAACAAACAGCGGGAGGTGCCCAGCCAGGAGGAGAGGCACCCTTAACAGTTATTTTTACTTTAACATACCGTTTCAAAAATTATTTTGATAGCATATAACCTCATAACATGACGACCGGCACTTCTGCCAGGCCAGTGAACCCTTTTTTTTTGGCAGTTTGCAAACTGAGTGCATTACCACCACCATCTGCTGGACTGAGGTGTAATGGCAAGTGTACCCCTCAGCCTCGTAATGGCCGCCGGGTGAATAAGGCGAATAGCCTGAGCGGCCCTGTATTCATGGGTTTCATCAGGTCCGTTTTCACAGGTGTGTTAATCAAGCACCATGCAGTCTGCATTGATAATCAAGGTGCCTGATTGTATACACCTGTGGAAAGGGATCTGATGAAACCCATGAATTGGTGATTACTGACCTAGCAACTTTCTATGTTTCTGTGCAGGAACTGAAATTGAATAGGAAAAGAGCTGCTATGCTACAGGAATTCAGAGATATGTTTCTGCAGATTGCTGTCAGTGTGGTCCCTCTATATTATGTCAGAGTCATGTTAATACTTTGTCGCAAAAGACGCATTTAGTTTGTTCATTATTGCGCTTCTCAACTGTAGGGGGACCCTGAGAGCAAATCTTGTTTAGTGCTGCTTTAATAGTTGGTTTGATTCAGTCATAAGCAACTAAATAGTAACACAATCTTCAACAAAGCAAATTCTTCAAAATTAAAAAAATAAAAATAGACAACTAATGTGACTTGAGTTGAATACATGTTTCAGCAAAGGTAATGGTCCTTTCCTCACTCTTAAAAGACAAACACTGGCCCATGTCAATTTACAACAGTTGTATTTCTTGACAGTGAGTGTCATGAGCCCTCTCACTCCACCGGGTTACCACCTTAAGTGGTTTCCATTATCTTCCACTCTGCTCACCACTCTCTCTACTCAGCCTAACTAGCTCCACCTGTCCCTGCTCTGCTCTGCTCTAATTACTCTGCCAGCTGCGCTGAATTACCCACTAACCTCTCCCAGTATTTAAAGCCCTGTCTTTCAGCTCTCCTTTGTCAGATCGTCTGCAAAGCTCACACCCGGAACCTGTTTGCTCACGCTTCTGGCGCACTCTTGTTTTGTGACCCCGGACCTGCCTGAATCTTGGATTCTCTTCTGCCCCAGAAAACCAGACCTGCTTTCTGCCGTAACGACTCCTGACTACTCTTCGATCCCGGTAACTCTGACCAGCCTTCTGCCTTGCTACTACGAATTTGGATTTCCCTTGATCTGTACTTCTGCCTCGTTTCGTCCGCCCTGTAGTGTCTGTGTTCCTCCCCCAGGACTTCCGGACCACCCACCACCGGCGTCATAGGACGCATCGCTGCCACTGGGGGGGGACAGTCACAGCACATTGGACGGAATCCCTGTTATTCCCGGTAATCCCTGGAGCCCTCACTCACTCCCTACTTCCCTTTTCCCTTAAGTTTAATAGACTTTCTGGTGTGACGCAATTGTGGTCCTCTGGTCGTATGTCTGAACCGTGACCGTGAGATTCAGCACTGTCAACAAGAAGTCCAGACCATGAGAGACCGACGGCCTGACCGAAACACCGACTGATTACTAATGAGGTTTGCAGTGATGTTTAATTGATGAGCTGTTTAATACCTCCATGTCCTGTTTTTTTTAACCTTGACTACTGGAAAGCGTTTTAATTCAGCTTCTGTTATGTTCAATACAAGTGACATGATTTGACTGAAGTGGTATGGCAGTGTGGCTGACAGTGTTGTGCGTGAACGAGTTCAAAAGAACGCGTTCATTGAACACGCTCATTTTTTCGTGAACGTTGAACTGAACGCAACACATTTTTTAATAAAGAACTTGAATGTGAATTAGTTCACATTATGTATCATGAACGGCAGACATCACTGTAAATGAACGTTGGAATTTGTTTTCCATTGAAAACTGAGTGACATCTGTTTTCTCTTTTGAAACGCAACGAGAGAAAGTTCCTCCCTCCTGTATTCTCGCTGGTGCCACTTAAATCATGTATCACCAGACAGAAATGGTTTTGACATTGTGTGCGCAATGCATTGCGGGCAACGTAGTGTCCGGCTGAGAATAGTTGAATAGCATACTGGCTTCCGCAGGCAGGCAACGACGAGAGTGCGGAGGGCTGGAGGAGCGAGAGAGAGAGACAGACCAATGACGAGAGTGAGAGAAAGCGCTGCAATTCAAGAGTTTTGTTCATTTCATACACACATATATAATATCAAATAATATATACATATTTCATATTATATATTCTTTTTTTAATAAATGCTGGTAGATTTCATTGAACTAAGTATAGAACTGGTCTACCTTGTCTGTAGGCCTACTGCTGCAAGTTTCATCACCTGGTAAGAAACCCACAATTGCAGTGTCATGAGCAAATGTCTACAATGAGCAGCTTCAAAGAACGTATAGTGATTTCTAGCTCAGTGAGTGTGAAAAAAAGTATTTATTTGAATATCTCACGAAAAAAGTAAAATGAACTGAACTTTGAACTAGTTCAGAATTAAAATTGTGAACTTTGAATGTGAACTGTTCACTTTGAGCATGTATGAACTGAACTTGAACTAGTTCAGAAAAGCTGTGAACTGGCACAACGCTGGAGGCTGATCAGTCCAGTATTTGAAATGTATGTGCTAGTGAAGTGTGTGAGACCTCATCATATTAAAGAAGCACTATGCAACAATGTTAGCAAAAATTACCTTAATTATGCAAGTTGAGAGTCGTTCTGATGGTTCTACAACACTTTCTGGGTCGTTTGGTGTGTGCTTCGTCTCCCCCTATCACTTCTCCGCAGAAAAAACGAATATGCAACTTTCTGGACCCGGTCCAGGTATATTCGGATGTGACTCAGCAGAAGTGGGGGTTTAGCGTAGCAGTCACATGCTACCGAAGCTGCAGGGGGAGCGGTGTAGTGAAAAATGCGAGACCAAATCCGGCGAAAACCCAGAAAAAGCGAAGGAATAACCAGACCTGCATAGTGCTTCTTTACATTTTCCATTAGTGTGTGTGTATGTGAGTCTAAGTCTTTGACTGATTCTGCTGTGGACTCGTATTGGGAAAACAAACTTGTGAGACACAGTGTACAAGTTGCATCAGTATTATCATGTTTGCGTATGAATTTTTGCGGTGATTTGCTTAAGCATGTTTGTCATTTAAAAGATTACTAATTGTTTATATCATATCCTCATGAAAGAGGCTATGTGTAATTACTAGTTGTAATAACTATAGTATATACTATGTAATAACTTGTTTGTGCTGTCAGACTGTGTTTCAAAGATTCGCGTTCATTTTAAAGGTTGTTACAGTTTAGACACCACTTTAGAAATCTGTGTGTGTGTAGCTTTTTAGCATTTTATCAGTAGACCTATATGGTGTTTTATACTGTGCTGTTTTATTGCCTGTGGGTTCTTGCTTGTTTCAAAATAAATACAATTTGAAAGGAGGGTTTTAAGTGATGATGATGATATATGCACACACGCCACACCAAACTCTTCCAATAACTTCCCATTTCTCTTTCCACTTAATGGAGAACTTATTAAGGCAAAAATGTTTAGATGGTTTGTTCTAATATGTGTCAGTCTTATTACAATTCAGTGTTTCTGTGAAAGTGTATGCTCTGTGTATGCAAATATTTAGGCTTACCTGCGCCTCTTGTAATGATTGGCTCGAAGATGCTGTGAGAGCTTGCCAGTGACAGAACACAATGTAGCCTTCTTTTGCCGCATTGAATTGGAAAATATCAAATTTATCCATTGGAAAATAACAAATTGACAGTACCTTTTGGTTTTCAAAACTGTCAGCCTAGCTATGAAAGCCTATGAAAGAACACATTGTCTGCCTCTGACACAAATGCCTCTGCAGACCTCATCATTATCCACACTAAGCACACTATGGGCGAGTGGAGCCTTAGACACGTCTAGGTTATAGAATCGCACAAAGGTATTTGGGGGAATTCCATTGAGCACTCATACAGATATCTTCTATCGACATGCCACGTGTAAAAGCCCAAGACGTGGCCATGCCCCGAGTTGTATGAGCCCTCAACACCGCAGGAGGGACTTTACCCGCACTCTCATAAGCCAACTGGATGCCTCCACTATCCAGTGAGAAAGACCCCAGATAGCAAAATTTGACCGGCCCACCTCTGGCCCACTACCTTGCCTCAGGGTTTTGTGAGTGTTGGCCCAGTTCTGGCTGGGCCTCCGGCCCAACAATGGCCCAGTTACTGATAACTGACACAAAGAATTTCCTCTGGCCCAGATGTGGCCCACACACTGCAAAATGACTCTCATTGTTTCTGTTGGCCCAGGTCTGGCCCACACACTGTGAAATGACTCTTATTGTTTCTGTTGGCCCAGGTGTGGCCCACACACTGTGAAATGACTGTCATGCATTCTGTTGGCCCAGGTCTGGCCCACACACTATATAATTGAGTGTTGGCTGAGTGTCGGCTGGGCCTCTGGGCCTGTACTGGCCCATGCACTATAAAACTGATCTGACTGAGTGTTGGCTGAGTGTCGGCTGGGCCTCTGGGCCTGTACTGGCCCACGCACTATAAAACTGATCTGACTGAGTGTTGGCTGAATGTCGGCTGGGTCCCCGGGCCACATGTGGCCCATTAACTACCAAAAGTACTTGAAAATAAACACAAATCCAGAACTAGTAATTAAAAGCACAAGCTACTTTTATTAACAAGTTTGACAAACACAACCTTGCAAATAAAACAAACATTTAAAAATTATACAAGCTTTTACATATATACACTTTAGAAATTAAACAAGTTAAAATATACAATCTACTTTTATCTACAACAATCGACTTCTTTCATATACAAAAACACAAACAATTAAACATTTTAAAACTGTATAATGATTCAAAGAAATAAATTATTCTAAATTAACATTAAACATTTACAGAAATATTCTATCTCTCTCCCTCACTCCTCACTCTAAAAAGAGTAATTCCATTGTCAGTAGTTGTGGGTTGTGAGTTAAGTGTTGTGCTAGTGCTTTAAAATTCTGTATTTTTGTACCATGTACCATGACCTACCCAGCTACATACATGCACACATACTCACTCTCAAAGTATTTTTTCAAGAGCAGCAACCTTTGCCACCTGCCTTCTCTTTTCTGTTGCCCACTTCATTGTTGCCTCCACCAGTTTCAGCAGCACTACCAGCCGGGGTGTCTCCAAACTGCATTTAGGTATAAAAGAATATTATAAGATCATTATGAGGTCTAAAGCAAGATTTCAACATGTCATCTGTCAGAGAAGTTCTGTTTGTCCACTCAAAAATACTTACAGATAGCCACCTCAGCTCTCTGTGGGGGTTGATCAAAGAGTTCTTTCCATCCATCCTTCAATTTGAGATGCATGGACAGCATGTCATTTCAAAAGAAAAGAAAAAAATCATTTAACTATTTATCCTTTACTGTCTGACAAAATATTACTAAAGCCCAGTCTTGCCACTCTGCAGCTGTCTTGGTAACACCTCCCTGGTAGTTATTTTGGGCAACATTGACATTGTGTGATTGTCATTGGTAATATATCAGCATTTAACAATCACCAAGAGCAAGACATATTTTTCAACACGTACAGACCTGAAGCACTGGGTGCTCCAGTTGGTTGGCGCGCATGTTTCCTGCTCACTCCTGTTCTTTGCTGACATAATGGATGAGGCAAACCAAAAGCATCTAAAAATGACACATCACAAAACACAGGCCTAGATGAAAGCTGATTCCTATGATTTGGCTCATCTAAACAAAAACGTATTACTTATTCTATTAAATCAATGTACAACTTACCAAGAGCTCTTCAGGTCTCCTGTTTTTCCAACACAAGAAATGGTTCACACATGTATACACGGGTAGCCTTCTTCAACCAAAGGAGTGCAGGCAGGTCTCTGGTCAGTGTGGCCTGGATTCTGAGGTGTACATTTAAAAAAAAGTCACAGTAACGTTAGGTTAATGGAAGTATATGTGTTCAAAATGATTACATGATCATAAACAACCCCTCAGTACAAAATACAGATTTTGATGAGTTTTACATGACCAGGACAGGACCCACCCTGCTACCATCTCTCTCTCTCTCTCTCTCTCTCTCTCTCTCTCTCTCTCTCTCTCTCTCTCTCTCTCTCTCTCCACTCACTCACTCTCACACACACACACACACACTCTTAAGGCATACAGTCTCAGTCCTGCCTGCCTAGTGCCTGAAGTTGGATAGATAACGATGAAATGCCCAATTACCAATCGCTATATTCTAAGTCAAGCAATACTGGTTAACTGTTAAGCTATTTCTAAAATGATTAGATCACACTTTTCTTTGAAAACCACATAATTATGCAAGTATAGCTAACGTTACAGCACTGAACGTTTTTGACTACCAACACTGACGTTAACGGTAACAGCTAATTAGGCCAACAAAGTAGGCTAAGAAATCATAACGTATGTTACCGCTTAGCTTCACACCGTCAAGGGGGTTAGATTGAAACACCCATTCTTGTTATGCTACTTGTTAAACTTTGTCTGCAATAATAAGCCTACGTGACATTCATAATGATTTACATGCAATAACAGGTAAAGGTAAAGTTGCATGTTACTTACCACAGGCAGTGTCCAAAACGAGACAGTTTCGCGCCCGTCCTGCTGGTTTCAAACTGAACAGTTGCTCTGCTCGTGGCTCTTCCACATGTAATGGGCCGACAGTCACTTTTACAGAATTGGGCCATGTGTATCGTTTAGCGTCCGCTGTCACTAAATGTTTCATTTTTTTCCGCCAACAGCCGCGATACTGATCAGTGTTCGTTCCTGAAGTATCGGGCCACACACTGTATGAAATCTGGCCTGCCGAGATTGATTCGAAAACTGGCAGTAGCCCATCAAACCCCAATCGGGCAAATAAGACACTCAGTAATCAGCCCAACTACTGCGTGTCAGTGTCGGCCCATTCAAGGGGACAGTGCCTCAGCCGACCTGAAACTCCGCCGACAGTGGCAGCACTCAGCCAGGATCGGGCCGACTGTGTTTACTGTGCTTCAGCCGACTCGGACCTCAGCCGACACTGCCAGCACTCAGCCAGAATCGGGCCGACTATGCTTGCTATCTGGGACGTTGCTTAGACAGCGCGTTTCCCTTTCCCTTTCTTTGACCCCCTGTGGCATAAACAATGTTTCTGAGACGCGCCAGTCCTGTGAGTGCGATACATAAATTCTTAGTGCCTTCACCAGACACAATAAATGCAACCGTTCTGCCTCCGCTGATTCAAAAGGCGATGGAGAGAATGCAGTCAGCTCTAGCCTCTGCCTGCAAAACGATGGGGTAATAACTTTGGGGACAAAACCTGGCATAAATTTACCATCGAATTGTCAGCAAATATAAAGCACGATAGGTGCGTTGACGTTGCGTGTAACTCGCTCACTCCAGTAAGATCGACAAAATGCGGATTGAGACTGAGTGTAAGGTTCGAAGGGTGGCTCTGTCAGAGCCCACAACACCAGCAATAGATCCCACGTTGGGGCGTGCAACGATATTGCCGGGCACAGCCTCCATATAAACCTGGATACCAGCGTGCGTCTTCCAACAGACGTCTGGTCCGGAGAAACATGGCAAGCTAAAAACGCAGCTAGGTACACCTTTAGAGTAGAGGGGGATAACTCACTATCGAATAAACCTTGCAGAAATTCAAGCACAACCCCAATCCCGCACTGAGTGGGGGCTTCTCCTTGCTGCGTACACCAGCACTCAAACACCTGCCACTTGGAGCTATATAGCTCGAGAGTTCTGAATGGTAGAAACAACTGCGTGAGACAACCCCACATTTAACAACTATTCCCTCTCAGGGGCCAGACCCACAGTATACAGTAACACCAATCCCCTCACCTGGGATAACAGATCTCTGCATACTGGGATTTCCCATGGGGAGCTGTCCATCAGCGCAATCAAATCCGCAAACCATATTTGACTCTCCCATCGAGGGGCTACTAATAGCAAGGGAATCTGCGCAAACCTGACTCGGTCCAGCACCGCTTGAATTAGACGAATCGGGGGGAAAGCGTACAGTCTCATTCTCGGCCATTGGCAGGCCAAGGCTTCCTGCCCTAGTGGAGCGTCCCTGTCCCGTATTGAGAACCATAGAGGACCATAGGGTGGGTCGTGTCTCTCGTGGCGAAAAGGTCTACTTGCGCCTGGCCAAACCTCCACCATATCATTCGCACCACCCGTGGCTGAAGGCGCCATTCCCCCGGGATCGATCCCCCCCCCTTGGAAAACATGTCCGCCCCGTGATTCAACTCCCCTGGGAGGTGTATTGCTCTGATAGAGAGGAGGCAAGTATGGGCCCACAATAGGACATCTCTCGTCATTTTCATTATCAAAGCTGAGCATAAGCCCGCTTGGTGATTTATATAGGCCACAGTTGCAGTATTGTCTGATCTGACCAGAACAACATGTGAATTTGCAATGAGCGTTTGAAAATGAACTAGGGTTAATTGGACCGCCAAGAGTTCTAGGAAGTTTATGTGCTGGGCTCTGCAGCTGTCCGACCATCGACCTCTTACCGAGTGCCCCCGACATAAATGGCGCTCTAATACCACCAGGTTACACATAGTCCTGCCTGTGGCTTGAACCGTACATTTCGTCGCACGGAGGGCTAGGTCTGCTGCGCGACACAGCTCGTCGAGGATATTGACCTTGCCATCCAGCTCCCCGTCTGCTATGCGTTTAAGCATCTGCGTCTGATATGCCTGCAGCACAGCCATAGTATTCAGAGCTGCTCCCACTAGTCCCACGGTGATGTAGACTTTCTCCAAGATAGCCGATGTGGTTCTGCAGGGCTTTGAAGGAAGAAGGAGTTCAGACTTCCATCGCGGTGCTGCAAATGGGCACAAAAGCCAGTACCACTATACCATTCACGTTTGCCTATGGATCTAGGCCAGACTCTGTGTGAAGTCAGAGAGTCTGGTATCCAGGCTAGTCCAGTATACCATCCATGTAGCATCCAGAGTGTTGCTCTGTGTGTACGGGAACTTCCATTATGCTACTGTTACAAATGTGAATATATAGTTGCATTAAGAAACATTATACTTTTAGGGGACAGAAATAAAGAGAGGGATAGAGAGAGACAGAGAGTGATAGAGAGAAAGACAGACAGAGATAAAAAGAGAGCAAGAGAGAGAGGGGGGGTATTTCTTCTTTCCTTGTTGTTTGGTGGCTGATGGACAAATGTAGAAAGTGGTACCAGTGGTACAGCGCTAGGTAGAATGGTGTTAATGATTGTTATATTGAAACTAGGGCTGTCAATTGATTAAAAAAGTAATCTAATTAATTACATACTCTGTGATTAATTAATCTAAATTAATTGCATATATAATTTTTGCTGTGAAAGTATTTTAAATATTGAAATTCAAATGAATCATTGAATAATCAGCATTAGTGACATTAAAGTTCAAAAACTCTTTTATTATTATTTTCAGTGTTCAAATAATTGCCATAATAATGTATGATATGACCTAATATGCTGAGGAAATAAATTCAAAAGTGCTTCGGGAATAAGTTTTTTTTTTCACATACAAGGCATTTCAGGCCACAGATATAACCTAGGGGACACAATAAAAACACTCCCCTCAATATCAACACTTATTTCTTTGCATTGATGTGCGACTATAGAGTTGATGAACTCCGGTGATGTGAAAATTCCTTGCTGCAGACATTGCAGAGGTCTTTATTTTCAACACTTTATTTTTATCAACACCATCAGGCCATTTTTTAAAAGTAAATGTTCCAATCAATGATCCAGGCAGCACGTTTTCTTCTCTCTCCTTCATTTTACAGTCTAATTTTTACTGACTAGAACGGCTCGGGGTTAAAGGTCATACGGAATCGATTAATCTGCACTAATTTTTTTAATCAGTTATTTTTTCTTAAATTAATTAATCGAAATTAATCAGTTATTTTGACAGCCCTAATTGAAACCGTCTGAAACATTATTCATTTCAGTAACACTTTACTTGACAGTATCGACATAAGAGTGACATGACACTGTCATGAACGTGTCATAAACAAGTCATAAATGTTTATGACATAACGCTTATGTTATTAAGTGACATTTGTTTTTTGTCATAACAAGTTAGGATTAGGATTAGGGGGCTAGAGTTGGGGTTAGGGTTGGGATAAGAGTTAGAGGTTAAGATTAGGGTTAGGTGAGGGGAAATTTATTTTTTGAGGTGCATCATAGCCTAGAGTGTGCTGGCCAATTGGGTCGGAAATAAACTCTGTTTTCAGTTCCTCTTTCCACTAACACTGACGGTCATTTTCACACCCTCGCTAACAGCCTTTAGTAAACATGCAAGGTCAATACCACAAATACTAAGGAGCAATCACCACAAAAATTACACAGAGCAAATAACCAAGCAAAAAGTAAATAAGAGTATTTTTTTTATTATTATTGAGCATTACATTTGTGTCTGGAGAAGACTGGGATGGGGAGGACTCCAAGGGGAGAGGAGCAGAACCTGCAGAGAGAAAAGCTCCCCAACCGCCATCACACATTCTAACAGTTTCCAGGCAGAAAACAAGAAGTGACCACATTAGTCCATCACCATAACAACCAGCAAACTGACACAACCACAGTGTTACACTCAGGACAAGAATATGATGATGTCAGATCAGTGTCAGAGTAGCCTGGCACGATGATGATGTTCTTCATAAATGTAAATAAATGAATAAAAGTCATTTTTTGGAATTGGAATGTAATCATTTTTTAAATGAAATACACTTCTAAACCTAGTTGAATAGCCTAGCTAGTACGATGTGAGATGTACAGTAAGTATAGTACGGAGTCTGGAGCAGCTGCTCTTCTGTAGAAAGGCCTCAGGTCACACTAACCACAGATAAGACAAAAAAAGAAGCGCAGTCTGCATCAGTTCTAACAGACACCTCCCCCCCCCCCTCTGTCTCTCACACACACACATACATTTTCATCACTTGCTTAATAAGTTCTCGTAAAGACAGACTCTCTCCCTCCCTCTAAGCAAACCCAAGTAAGTGCAATATTTTACTTCTTTAATCAATAGTTTAAAACAACAACAACAACAACAACAACAACAGTCCAAAATGAAACCGGTATATTTATTCCTGGTTCTAGTTTTGAAAGATAAGAATGTGACAGCTTCTCTAGACTCTCCTGTTCTTAATCTGTACCTCACTAAGAGTGTAAAGATAGCAAGGTGGATCCAACAAAGTGTGTTAGTATTATCCTCCCCTTTATATAATATGCTGAATGATAACTGATTTGCATACAGATGAGTGCATGGTAATGCCGACTAATGAAAGAGAACTAACTTTACTCTGGCTGACCAATGACAGTGTTTGTACTACCTTCTTTATGCCATTTTGCTACCCTGGAAATCCAGAGTTCTCGCAAGAGCACAATGGAATTGTCTCTGCAAGACACTCTGGCAATGAGCAATGATGCACTTTTTACCCCTTGAAACCAATCAAATCCTGATATAGGCAGGCCAGAGTCGAGCTAAACTGATGACGACAGCTGCAATGTTGGAGGTCAGTACACATTGATCGTAGTGTTATCCAATTGCGTCGAAGTCCGGAATCATTCAGAGTAAACATCGGTCTAGTGTTATCCAATTGCGTGCAGTGCTGCCCCTCGAGCTGGGCCATTACATTCTTTCTAGATTACTAGGGTCTGGATTTTCCAGGCTACCATTTTGCAAGGATCCTTAGTTAACTGTGTTCTTTCCATCGTGCCTAAAACTGTTGCACAGTATAGCACTGCAGGCCTATGTGAGAGAGTGTGTGTAAAATAATGTGACATTGTGTAATTGTGAAAGTGTAATAGTCTCACCCTACTCATACACAATATAAGCTAGAAGCAGTTTCCCGTCTGCTTAGCTTACATGAACATGTGACCACATTGCTACACTTCCCTGCACTGCTGCCACTAGAGCTGATGATGCTGAAATATCACAAGTCTCCCAATTCAGTAGTTATTTGCAGAAAATGCATGACTGGTGTCCTGCTACTTTGTAAATCTTTTAAAAAATGTTAGTGTTTGTGATACGGATATTAGCATCATGCAAGATGGCTGGATATTCACAAACATACAAAGTATGTTCATGCATAGCTATGATATTTATTTCTTTACTTATTTTATGTTTGGCAACTTTAGCTGATAACAGATGTGTTAATGAGAACATTTGAGTGAGTTTTTTAACAAATGGAACATTTTGGAGCTGGTTTTGAAAATCATGATTTAAAATAACTACCTTTGTTATTATGACCACACCACGCAGCGGTCGGCGGTCAAATAGGTTTAGTCAGATTTTTTTTTTTTTTTTTTTTAGCATGGCCAAATTTCCTTCAAGGATTCCCGGGACACTGAAAGACCGGGGTACGCGGAACTTGGTGGGCATGGAACCATCGTTTTTCGATTTGATCTGTAGCCCCCCCCCACCCCCCCGCTGGACTGGACCCCCCGAAAGGAGGGTAGGGCAGACACAGTTTTCTGTGAATATCTCGAGAACCGTAGGGTTTAGGAGAACCACTTTTTTTTGTATGTTGATCTTAAGGGGCCATGTCAACCCATTCCATAACCACTCATTTCATGTGTAGCGCAACCTTGTTAAAAGCAAAAAAGTAAAAATTAGGTGTTGTAATCGCAGGTATCTGTGACCTAACATAGTCAAAACTGCACGAAATTGGAAGTGTAGGATCATTATGACAACCTCTAAATGCATGCCAAGTTTCGTGGAATTCTGTTCATGGGGGGGCCACACAAGAAATTAATTTATGTTACTGTACACCAACTGGCCTGTAGGTGGCCGGAGACAGTTTTCTGTGAATATCTTGATAACCCCTAGGAGGACCACCTTTTTGTATGTTGGTCTTAAGGCCATGTCAACCCATCCCATTACCACTTATTTCATGTATAGCGCCACCTAGTTAAAAATTAAAAAGCAAAAAATTAGGTGTTTTAATCACAAAATATCTGGCTGACATGGTCAAAACTGCACAAAATTGAAAGTGTAGGATCATTATGACACCCTCCGAATGCATGCCAAGTTTCGTGAACTTTCATTCATGGGGGGCCATACAATAAAATAATTTATGTGTACATTTAGTGACCGTACACCAACAGAGTTTTCTGTGAATATCTTGAGAACTGTAGGGCCTAGGATGACCAATATTTTGCGTATGTAAGCCTCCAGGGGTCATGTTAACCCATTCCATATGCACACATGTGCATAAACAGATACACACGCACACACATACATTCACAGTAATCATACGTATGACACATACTCACACAGTAGACATATGTACACATGCATGCACATGCACACACACAGGCACATACGCAGGCACACACACAAGCACATGCACGCACACACACACACACACACACACACACACACACACACACACACACACACATAAACATAAACATGTACACGCACACATGCACACAATTCAAGAATTTCTCAGAATTATGAACAGGCAAGATGGGGGTGGGGTTGTATAAAATGTATTTTACATGTGAAATCTATTAACTAATCATGTTTTGGTACTTGTTGTCTAGCAGATACCAGTGAGAATTGAGAATTGTGCATAATGCAAGTCAGTGAGACAGTTAGAATCATATATGCCTTTTAGCTTGACTTATTTTTGTGGAAAAAATGTGCTGGACTGGGCGGCGGTCATATTTTGTACCGCTCTGGGGTACATCTAGTTTCACAAGCAGTAGTAAGGAATATTGTCAAGTTCTTCACTTACCTCTTTTGCTCGCTGCCCAATTTCCATAAAGTACAATTTCTATAAAGAACAGTGTTGAAAGATTACCTCGTTCATGGTGAACTTGTGCAAGCAGTTAATCTCCCTGTTGAATACAAACATAGGTACTAGATTTCAGTTTTTACCTACATTAATATGACATCATTTTCATTATTATCTCCAAAGGCTTGTCTTTTTTAAAAGGTTGATGCAGACATGTCATTCTCAAAAGGCCCCGTGATTCTCACTGCAGCCTTCTGCCTTTTATCAGGTAATCCTGCCTTATATTTATATTATTACTGTATATCTTAGGGCTGAGTCTTGAAGGCCTTCTCCTAAGTTAGTTTACAATGTGCATCAAAACCAAAATGTAAACGAGTTCAGACAGTTTTATCAGGTAATCCTTCCCTATATTTATATTATTACTGTCTTGATGGCCTTCTCTTCTCTAAATTAGTTTACAATGTGCATCAAAACCAAAATGTAAACGAGATGATCTCTTCATAAAGTGCTGAAGCAGCATCTGGCTCTGAGTGACTAATCTCAAAGGGATCATTTATCCACAGTGTTACTGTTTACAAGGTTATGAGCAGCTATAATGTGTAGTACACATTTCCCACAATGCACTTCACACCATGACAGCCACTGCTAAATCTGAATAAGGCCGATCTTCTGTTGGGGAAGGTCCAGCAGCAGTAATGCTTTAACCTTTTTATCATGTGACCAGGTGTCCTTGGTCAGGGCATCTACAGTGTGACATATCAGTCTACCAGCATCTGTGGTTTAAAGGGGTCATTTGTGGACATCCCCTGCACTTACTCATATCCAAGTGTTCGTCAAATAAGAGAAACATTCTGGCACATCAATTGGTTTCCTGATACACCAACAGACTTGAATCAGGATTCCAGATATCAGGGGCGTGTGGAATATCTTGGGGGTAACACAAATAACTGCACCCTACGAATCAAGGATCTGAGAGAGAGTGACATTAAGGGAAAATACAGATTCAGGTTGAGAACCGATGACCCAAAAGGAAAATTCTCTGGATCCGAGGTCTCTCTGTCACTTACAGGTTAGTACCGTGGAAACTAAATGTTAAATGTAAAATAATTTTGTTTGTTGCAATAAAGTAATAGCTTGATTTTCCTATATGACAATAATGACTTTTAGTCCTTTTGCACAAAGACCTTCATGTAACAGTAAGTCCAGCAACAGTAGAAGAGGGCGACAGAGTGACACTGACCTGCAGCAGCACCTGCAGTCTGAGTAACAACCCCACCTACATCTGGTACAGGAACACACAGCCTCTGAGTAACATACACACAACCAGCAGCAACACCCTGCCCATACCCTCATTTAGAACAGAGGATAATGGTTATTACTCCTGTGCTGTAAGAGGACATGAGGGTCACCCATCACCATCTGTGTGTAAGCAACGATTGCATTGTCCATTTTTGTGGTTCCATTTTCTGTCTCTAAATTATTGTTATGTTGAGTAAGAGGAACACAAACTACTGTAGCTAATTTTAGGCAGTTAAATATCAATTACTTGTTCTGAATCTGCAAATGGATTTCAGCTGTTTTTATTTTTTGTCTCAACATTTGTCATAACTGCTCTTTGTGGCTTTGTAAAGCTATTGTTCCAACTGTTTGTAAGCAATACAGGCTACAAAGTTGTATTGTTTTGAATGAACAGGAACAAATTGAAAGGGTCTATTGTAATCATATATTTCATGACATGCATTTACAGTTACTGTATGTTATTATTATTATTATTATACATTTTACTAGATAATTGTAACTTTCTTGTTCTGTTCCTGGTGAGGAGAATGCAACTATGGAATCTTTAGACGAGGAGGAACCCTTGTTTAGCAGGATAATAAACGTTGTGTTGTTTATTGTACATTTTAGGTGTGAGTGGCTGGACTGTGACCTACACCCCACAGAGCATTTGTGCCTTGAAGGGCTCCTCAGTGGAACTCCACAGCTATTACACATATCTTTGTTATCATGCAGTCATGAAGGCATTCTGGTTTACCACATGGGTGGATGGTGAAGAGAACCCACAGGATTTAATACTGGAAGAACATTATCAAGGCCGAGCGCTTTACACTGAAAATAATAGAAATAGCCACACTCTGAGCATAGGAAACCTGACCACTAGAGACTCAAACAGTTATCGCTTCAGGTTTAGAATTAATAAAGGAAGGCATGCTGGCAAAAATGTTGAACTCACAGTTACAGGTAATTTTTTATTAATACATCCAAATGTGAGTACACCTATAAATAAATAATGTTCATCAAATGTTCCATTTATACAATGTAATAATATTTCAGATCTGCAAGTGCTGGTTAATCCTGCATTAGTGAAAGAGGGAGACAATGTGACACTTACCTGCAACACCACCTGCAGTCTGAGTAACAACCCCACCTACATCTGGTACAGGAACTCACAGCCTCTGAGTAACTCACACACAGCAGACAACAGGCTGGTTATAGACTCTGTCAGCATTGAAGATGCAGGTAGATTCTCCTGTGCTGTTAAGGGACATGAGATTCACAGTTCACCTGCACATACTCTCAATGTCAGATGTAAGTCTGTGAGATTGTACCATTCTTTTTAATGATATTTTATAGAACTATAATGTCTGAGAAGACACTAGAAACAAATGTATGGAATGTGGAATAAAATAAATGATTTGCTAAAATGAATTGTTTCTGTCAGATGCCCCAAGAAACACATTGGCATCAGTCCATCCTTCTGGTGAACCAGTGGAGGGCAGTTCAGTGACTCTGACCTGCAGCAGTGATGCCAACCCACCAGTGCACAACTACACCTGGTACAGAAGACCGGAGATGAAACAGTTCTTCAGGGCACAGGGAGGATGCCGAACCTCACTCTTATCCTCGTCCCTGGTGTGGATGGACTTTATCACTGTGAGGCACGAAATAAAGTTGGCTCAACAAACTCAAACGGAGTCAGGGTCTCCTTGCCAGGTCCAGTGACGTTTCTTGCTTTCCTTTCCACATTTGTCTCTGTAAAGTGTTGGTGATTTTGGCAACATTGTGAAACATTTTCTACTTCTCTGAATTTCTATATTGATTTATTTTAAAGAGGTTGCAAAACAATGATTTTCTAAATGTTCTCTTTAGATCCTGGCTTGCCCAGAGGAGTCCTGTTTAGTGCTTTGGGGGGCATCTCGGCTGTAGCTCTCCTGCTGGTGGTCATTGTGTGCTGGAGGCAAGTTCCATAACACCTTTATATTGGCTTATTGTGAATAATTACAGAGACTTATTTGACATAAAATTATTATTTATATATTAATTTCATATTATATATATATATGTATCTGTGTATATATATATATATATATATATATATCTATATATATATATATATATATATATATATATAGAGAGAGAGAGAGAGAGAGAGAGAGAGAGAGATGTAGTTATTTTGTATCTGCACACAATACAAGTTTAAACTTTGTTTATGTGTTTGGAATATACAGTAGGAGACAGAAGACTCAATCAACAAAAACCTCAAGGAGCACACACAGCAACACGCAGGTAAACACTGATTATTCAAATGTGTCCCAACTAAAGGTAGCACCATAATATACTCCATTACTCCAAATGTAATATCTTTTCAGAGGATCAGAAATAAATTGCATTAGAGCATGCATATCCAAGGTTTGACTCACAGGCCCAAAAAGTAACCATTCTATGTATTGTTAGTTATTATCTGGTCTTTTACACTCTGATCCTGTCTACAACGTCTCAACAATCTCTGGCTGTAAACAGAGAGTTCCTGCAGATCACAAAGATGATGAAGATGGTGTCCAGTACGCCAGTGTCCAGTTTAAGCCCAACAAACAGCAGGAGGTGCCCAGCCAGGAGGAGAAAGTCCAGTACGCCAGCGTCCAGTTTAAGTTCAACAAACAGCAGGAGGTGCCCAGTCAGGATGAGGATGTCCAGTACACCAGCGTCCAGTTCAGAAAATCCAAACCAGAGCCCAACGTCCCTCAGCCGCCTCTATCTGGCACATCACAGGAGGAGACCCAGTACGCCTCAGTGAATCTGCAGGGACTCAGTGCTGCCACCCAGTGAGTATTTACTCTCATTACAGACAACTGAACATTTTGTGATCAGTGAAATACTTTGTGAATTTGTTATTGTGTGAATTTTATATTGTGTGTCATGTGCAGGTTTCACTGGATATTGCACTCTACAAGTGGATACTTTGTCTGCACAAATCTTTGCTTGATATGAAAGAATATAAAAATAAGAATGAAAGAATATAGCTAAAAGTGCAGTATTCTTTAGTCAAATTGATTCAGTTGTCAGCAACTTCTCTGGCTTTTAATACAAACATTGGCCTGTTCTGATCTTCAAAAAGCAAACTCTCCAAAAGGAAGAATAAAGAGGATATATATCAAAGATTCTAGAACAGAGCTCTGTTCTAGAATCTTTGATATATATTAATAGTTGGAGACTCATCAATCTGCTTCTTAGTTCAGCACGGCCCATGGTCACCTCCTCACTCTTACTTTTTTAACTGTGAGATTCTCTGTTATACTCATCAGAGTGATGCATGTTTGAGTGAAGATTTAAAGTTGACTGAGATGTTCACTGTCCACACAGAACTGAGGATGAGTCTGCGATCTACAGCAATGTCAACAAGAAGTCCAAACCATGAGAGACCTGACCAAATCACCACCCGATGAGTCGTGAGATTTGCAGTGATGTTTATAGTTTTATTGATAAACTAAAGATAGTTTGCAGGCGTCCCGCCATTGGGACCCCCTTCAACATTCTAAATATTGTTTATGCATCATATTGTTATGTAGCGTAGTCATATTATTGATGAGTAGTGATATTTGCAGTGATGTTTAGTTTTATTGATGAGCTATTTAATACCTCCATGTCTTTTTTTAACCTTGACTGGAAAACGCTTTGATTCAACTCCTGTTATGTTCAATACAAGTGACCTGACATGATCTGACCGAAGTGGCAGTGAGGCTGATCAGTCCAGTATTCCAAATGTATGTGCTGGTCAAGTGTGTGAGACCTCATCATATTATTTAGTCAAGAGACATTTTGATACAAACTTACAGAATAATGCAGTTATATGGTTTCCATTAGTGTGTGTGTTGTGTGTATCACGTTGAGACTGGTGCTTTTGGACCCCTACTCCAACAGTGGACCTACAGAAAATACACTGTGTCCTACGAAGCTTGTTCTCTCCACTACTCACCATAATGTTGCATGTTCTTCACTACAAATGGTTCTGAGTAGCTACCTGTTCTACAGTAGGTCTCTCCAAAGTGCACAGAGAACCTCAGGCGAACAGAATTAATGATTTGTACTGTGTGAACTATGTTCTGCAGAAGACTCTGCTTCCAGTTTTGGAAAGGGAGAAAAACATAGAACCGTACCACAAAGTAATGAGACAAGATTGAACCTTCTGTTCTCCAAAAAATGGGTACATTCAATTTGACAAAGACCAGGCATTATGATCAGGGTGAAGAGGACTCGTATTGAGACAACAAACTTTTGAGATACAGTGTACAAGTTAGTATTTTTATGTTTGCATATGAATTTTTGCATGTTTTTGTAAAGAATAGTCATTTAAAATAGACTTTAGTTTATATAAAAGCTTACCAATTGTTTTTATGTCATATCCATATGAAAGAGGATTATGTGTAGTTACTTCTAGTTGTGAACTTGTTTGTGCTGTCAGACTGTTTGTGTTTCAGAGATTTACGTTCAATTTCAAATTACGTTGGGAATTTTACCACACTTACATTTAAAATGTATTTATAGACTTTTTCTATCTAGTTTAGCATTTTTATCAGTAGACCTGTATAGTGTGTTATACAGTACTCTGCTGTTGTATTGTCTGTGAATTTTGCTTATTTTGAAATAAATAAATACAATTTGAAATGAGGGTTTTAAGTGATGACGATGTTGATGATGATGATACATGTACACACTCCACATCAAACTCTTTCAATCACTCTTTCTCTTAACACTTCACAAACGGAAAACTTCTTAAGGCAGAAATGTTGAGATGGTTTGTTCTAATCTGAGTGTCAGCACTATGTGTCGAGTTGACTGGCATCTCAACTTCCTCCAGTCGACAGGCCCACTGTATCAGTGCAGCACTACTGCCAGATAAAATTGATAACATGGGTGACAGAGCAATGGCAGCAGTACAAATAGAAAGGAAGTAGAAAGTGAAAGGAAAAAAAAAAGATTTTACAAAAATGGGTTCTTCAGAACAATGCCATAGAAGAACCTTTTGCTTCAAAGAAATCTCAAGGTGATATCTCGTAGAACCATTTAAATAAAAGCAAACTGGTATTTCCAATGTGAAGAACTTTTCACTTGATGTAAAGATTCAACACAAAGTCATGGCTCTTAATGGAACCATATAATCATAAAAAAACATTTAAGCTCCTTTATTTCTTAGAGAGTGGCTGGAAGTGGTTTCAGCTTGTACATGCACAAAGTACTGTATTTGTTATTAAAAAAGACATTAGTTATCTAGCTGGCTGATATAACTAGTGAGGTGGAGTGGAACAGCTTATAGCCTACTACTCGTCCCCATGTAAACAGAGGAGAAAGTTGAGTACACCAGTGTCCAGTTGAAGTCCAACAAACAGCAGGAAGTGCCCAGCCAAGAGGACGACACCCAGTATACCAGCGTTCAATTCAGGAAGTCCGAACGTCCCTGAGCCGCCTCTGTCTGGCACATCACAGGAGGAGACCCAGTACGCCTCAGTGAATCTGCAGGGACTCAGTGCCACCCAGTGAGTATTTACTGATATTACAGAGATCTTTTACACAGCAGAAATGACAATTTCCATATTATGGTAACCTGAGATGCAGCATATCTGTCATTTAATAAACATTCTTAAGTCTGTTTTATATAAGACCTGAGCTGAAGCCATTTATTATAAACCTCAATCTGCAATAACAGATTGCATTTCCCAACAAGTAAATAAAATATGTTTTAAATAATAATGTTTCATGTTTCAGCAGAACTCATGGTCAAACTCTGGCTTTGTAAGACGTCAAACTCTGACTTTGTAAGGCGCAATTGCTAGATGTCAACCTATGCTAGTAATACATTTATCACAGTAAGATTCTTGGATAGATCAGCACGGTAAACAGTTCAGAGTGAAAAGCTGCCACTGACTGAAATGTTCACTTTCCACAGAACAGGGGTTGAATCTGTGATCTGCAGTATAGTCCATGAGCCACAGGGGGTCGTCACTCCACTTGGGGGGTGGGGGCAAATTCTCACTATATTTTTCTGAAAGCTACATATCTCTGGAATATAAAATGGTATGATAGCAAGTTGGATCTTGTAGCTTTGTGGCTGTACAGGCCTTCAAAGTTGATCTCTGATTTGAAAAAAAAGGAAATTCCGGCTATTGGCTTTTTTTATCAAAACACTTATAAGAGCCCAGTTATTATTACTGATGCATATGTGGTGTTTGATGTTGGCATACATATTTTGACTCATTATGTGATTTTGCTCTTCATTATGGTTGCTAAAATTCAATATTTATGTGCAAAAAAAAAGCTAATTTCAGTTACGGCCAGGAATTTCACGGCGGCCACGACAGCCATGGACGTCGTAGCCCCTTTCGTTGGCCGTGATGCCCCTTTAAAAATCAGAGGTTTACAGGCCACTGTGGCTTAACTGGCCTTGGTGCCCCCTTCTCTCAATATTCTGGTTTGCGTCCGACTAATAGCGTATTTTATTAGCCTATGGCCTGACAAAATAATATTAGCATTCACAGCACAAATTAATGTAGCGTTTTACGCAGTGGAAAAGTGACAGCGCATGGCAAGAAAGTAAGTGCGTCCAGATTCCCATTCTTCTCAGTTGAACTGCTTGCGAAGTAGCCTACTCATCATACAGGCATAACAAGTATCACATCACATGAAAGCTTTTTCTCAGCTTTTAAACGGTGTTAGCCGTTTGGTGAACGGTTCGCGAGACAAATAAATACTATGATTAAATTGAATCATAAATTCTAGGATCTGCGCCCATCTCCCTACCCATTCATTTTGGAAAACTTAACGAACCCTTCGTTCAAAACATGGCAAATCATATATCAAAATAAACAGCAGACCTTACCGAACACGAAGGTTTAAAGCAGTCCCCTGTACAGTTAGCCATTCCAGAGTAATCCGGTTTTGAATTTGTAGCAAATTTCGACATGCATGTCTCCAAGTTTGGGCTTTAAGTTTCACAACGTGTTTAACCCTTAAAGGTGTAGGTTCCGCAACAATTGAAGGTTCTAAAATTCTATGTTGAATTCAATGAACCCAGATATTCTTTAGAACGTTCATTTCCCAACATTCCCGTCACACCGGTGTGATGGTACTCTTTTAAGGGTTAATATACTTTTTTCCTATGTGATTTCATAACACGCCAAATACAAAATAAATGTTACAAATATCGCCTAGATGTCGGGAACTATTAAAATAGAGCATGTACAGCTGACTAAGAGTTTGTTAAAGTAGCCTTAATGATCACAAAATGTTAAGCATGCGCTGAGCTGTGCTTAAATTTTTCAATACATTATTTCATAACAGGCCTAATATAAAATAAATGTTAAATATAGCCTAGATATCTGTAAATATTAGATGATCAGATGAATTACAGTTCTATGTAATGTCATGTTTCATGTTTTCCTATTATCCCAGTCAGAACAGGAGCACAGAGGGTGCCATCTCTACAAATGCACTTCACTCTGCCCTGTCCCACCTTGACAATAGCAACACCTATGTAAGAATGCTGTTCATTGACTTCAGCTCAGCGTTCAACACCATCATCCCTCCAAACTGATCACCAAACTCAGTGAACTGGGCATCAATACCTCCCTCTGTAACTGGATTCTGGACTTCCTAACAAACAGACCTCAGTCTGTTAGGTTAGATAACCGCACCTCCTCAACTATCACCCTGAACACCAGTGTACCACAGGGATGTGTGCTGAGCCCTCTCCTCTACTCCCTCTTCACCTACGACTGCACACCTGTACATGGCTCTAACACCATTGTCAAGTTTGCAGATGACACTACGGTGATTGGGCTCATCAGCAACAACGATGAGGGACAGTGAGAGGAAGTCCAGCACCTAACATTGTGGTGCACTGATAACAACCTGGCTCTCAACACCAAGAAGACCAAAGAGCTCATTGTGGACTTCAGGAAGTCTAAAGCTAGCACACACACCCCCACTCTCATCAATAGGACTGAGGTGGAACGTGTCACCAGCTTCAAGTTTCTGGGTGTCCACATCTCTGAGGACCTCTCTTGGACCCTCAACACCTCTACCCCGATCAAAAAGGCTCACCAGCATCTCTTCATCTGTCTTCATCCATCTGTCTCCTCAGATCCTGGTGAACGTCTACCGCTGCAACATTGGGAGCATCCTCACCAACTGTGTCACAGTATGGCATGGCAACTGCTCTGCCCACAACCGGAAAGCACTGCAGAGGGTGGTGAAAACTGCCGACGTATCACCTGTTCCTCACTTCCCTCCATCGAGGCCATCCAGGGCAAGCGATGCTTGCGTAAGGTGCGCATCATCAAAGACTGTTCTCACCCCAACCACAGACTGTTCACCCCACTCCCCTCTGGGAGGCGTTATAGGTCACTCCGCATCTGAACCAGCAGGTTCAGAGGAAGCTTCTTTCCTGCGGCTGTCACCCTACTGAACTCTAGCTCTACATCCCGGTGACATCCAACGAACTAAGCCCCCCACCCCCCCCCTGCCCCACCTGATGCCTCCTTGCCTGTGCCTGTTGAGGTGTCCACGACCATGGCAACCTTGACAGGGACAACAAGGAGGCGGACATCCCCTAGCCCTCCCCCTCCAACTGCACTACCCTATCCCACCCATAGTGTCTATTTATTTACAAATGTACGTAATTACACTTATACTGTACATAGCCATATTCTACTGCTTTTCATCCTGCACATACACTTATTATTAATACTATTGTAATGTTACTGTTTCTGCACTACAATGGTACTGTTACCACACTGCACATAGTTGTACATACTGTACATATCTGTCTATATGGTTCATACTAAATATCCATATTTATTCTGTTTTTCTGTAATATATTCTGTTAATACACTGCATATATCTATATTGTTCTTACTACTACTATAATGGTACTGCCACTACATTACACATACCTGTACATGTTGTTCATACATTGTTCATATTACAGTACATAGCCATATTTATTCTGCTCTTATAAGGTAATTGCTAATACACTGCACATATTTATATTTAATTTATACTACTCTAAACCACCTTCTGCAAAACAACTGTATACTACTATCTACACTGCACTATATTTCTTGTCCTGTCTGCACCACCTGCCTATACTGTGTATATCACATTGCACTTTTCTGCTTTTTTGCACTTCTGGTTTGACGCAAACTGCATTTCATTGTCTCTGTACTTGTTCTCCGCACAATGACAATAAAGTTAAATCTAATCTAATTTAATCTAAAAAATTATCTGCCTCTGTTTTGCCTCTTTACGGATCATGCTATGAATAGCAGCAGCAATGTCTGCAAAAGTTGAGACATTGTTATTGACCTTCTGGACCAGAGACATTCCATCAATGATTGTTGCTGTATTATGTTCATCTGGAAGATTATCTGATAGTGATGCAAGTTTCTGCAAATGCTTTGCAAGTGCTGCTTTAGAGGTTTTCCATGGGGTCCCCTCAGGTGTAGCCAATGACCATGGTTAAGGTCCAAGAGGGGGACAAAAGACTTCTCTCATGTCCAGTCTTTAACATGATGGTCTTGTCGTGCCTGTGTTTTCTTTTTTGACTCATGCTCGTAAATGTCGTTAAATTTTGCTTTGTCAATGTATCATGGAATTTGTGCTTACAAGTGTGTATCTGACTCCAACCTCAATGTCTTGAACTTGCATTTTTGCCTGTAGTATGAGCCTGAATCAGATCATCCCTAACCTCTTGTGTTGCTTTGCCTGCTGTAGATATGCAAATGAACTTATGTTCCTCTGAAAATGGATTGATCCAATTTCAGTTTCTGTCTCATCAGATCTAACTGTGTAGAATTTTTAAAGCTGTTGTAAATGTCTGTAGATCAAGTCTTGGAAAATAGTTATTATTTCTTTTCAATGGAAATGATTTTAACATCAGCTGAAAGACAATCTTAAGTATGATAATAATAATAATAATAATAATAATTGTACATAATGATAACAATGTGTAAAGTATGAATATTTTCACCAACCAGTTAATCTACATCTCATTCCCACATTCTTACTAGTCAAAAGTACAACTGAAATGTATAATGTAGATCATTTTAGCACCTGTGAAGCAATTACCATAATTTCCCAACTATTAGCTGCAGCGTATACATTGATTTTGCAACATTGCAACATGAAGATTTTTCTTCAGCTATGAGGTTAATACACGGGGGCAGTTAATATGGTATATGGTTTTTAACTTGTATAAAACACTGTCCTGCGGCTTATACACAATACGGCTAATGCACAGGAAATTACTGTATGTATTTCATGTGCCCTGGACATTATGAAATTATAATATTTATGTTAATCTGGGTATGTGGTGATGTCAACAATTTTCATATGGTATTCCTTGAATGTAAAGGTAATATGTGATTGGTAATCATGATGTTTTGATCTCTTGGAATATCTCTTATGGGTAGTTTCAATAAAATACTAATTTACTGAATTTTGGGGGGGGTGTTTTAGCCTGGGTGTTCCGCCTTGCGCGCGATTTGATTCACGCTGCTAAGGCAGCCTGGAGACCATGGAGCAAATTTTCGCCTGAGATAGGGAACCAATCAGAGAACAGGGGGGGAAAGCAAGACGATGATGAGCTATGCACAGACGCATTTGATAGACATCCGTGGCACCCAATAAACGGATCTGGGCATTTTTTTCAAATAATGAAAAATGAACGTTTGGTTCCCAGACCACGTCTCATTGAGAAGTGGTGGCGCTAGCCAGGCTAGGGGTGTTTCCTAATAGCACATTTACAAATAGTAAATACCATAGCAATGCAGACCTATGTAATCATTTGTATTTCAAGTCTCTGCTGGGAGGTAGGAAGGTAGAAATACATTGATTAATGAGGTAGTGGGCATTTCAATTAGTGCTGCAACACGTTGTGTCTCTGAAAACATAGATTTGCTCATTATTACACTTAAATCTTGAATTTGATCAAACAAAATGAAGGGCAAAATCACATAATGCTTCAAAATATGTATGCCAACATCAAACACCACATATGCATCAGTAATAATGAGGTTTGGATTATTGTCTGGGCTCTAATGAGTGGTTTAACAAAAAAAAGCCAATAGGCGGAATATTCCTTTTTTCAAATCAGAGGTCAACTTTGAAGGCCTGTACAGCCACAAAGCTACAAGATCCAACTTGCTATCATACCATTTTATACTCCAGAGATATGTAACATTCAGAAAAATATAGTGAGAATTTGCCCCCCAAGTGGTAGTGACAGGGTCACCAGAAAAAAAGTTTATGAATCACTGATCCACACCGTCAATGTGAATTCCAAACCATAACAGCAAGACACCTAGAACAACAAGAGATTACGGCCTGATCTCTCCAACGTTGACTACATCCTTAAAGAGACACAATTTAATTTCTTTTTATACTTTAAAATAAAGGCTACAGATTCATTTTGATGCCACCACGGGAAAATGTCCAGTAATTAGACAACACTTTAGCTGCACATCCCATTCCCAATTTTGCACTTGCTTGAACTCAACACAGATAATGACTATGACCTTGGCTATCAGTGCCTTCAACATGGATAACAAACTGCTTTGCTTACAGTATCTTGCTGTCTTTGCTGCAAGCTGTTGTTCAGTTAAAATATGCTGGAGAGTTTGACCACTGCAGACATCCCAGTCTGCAGATAGTCATTACAGGGAGGTACCCCGAAAAAAAGATACCTAGATACTGGAATACAGATGAAAATGTTTTTAATTAATTTTCTCTAGTCAGTAGTCCACCAAAAGATAGACATTTTAACAATAAAATATGTAGATTACTTTCACTATTAACTGCTTATACTAGCCTTTTTGCTTATCTATATCCCATTGCGACTTTAAACAGGTCTAAGGAGTTTGGTCTTTTCATGTAGCTTTGGCAACTAGCCATCTAGTAATGGCCTGCCTGACTAATATGCAGATGAAATAGCTAAACTCACCTCAACATGTCATTTGCAATCATTTACAGTTTTTCTCAGTCGCTTTGGTGCTTTTCTCACATCACTATTAACATTTGCACAGCAGTTAACTGCAAAACCTAGTGGATCACCTGCAAAAGCACGTCACTTGCTCAAAATGGATAGTCCATTCCTCAAAAGCAGGTATTCATGTCAATGAAACTGTCAGTGTCATCAAAATGAGAAGTCTTGACACCATCGTTTATGAACAAGATAGTCAAATGGCTTTGTCATGTTTTCATTATGACAGTTCTCTCAGTGTTTTCCAGTGCAAAAAGGGTCAGAACTCAGTGACACTACCTGAACATGCTCAGGACAGCACTATACAGTACTTGTACAGCCATTTGAAAACTACAGTTAAGTTACACATTGCTGTAGTTAGGTGAGTAAGTGAGTACAAGACACTGAATACGTACATTTTTACTGTATGCTCTTTGCAATTCTACAGCATTGTGACAGAATTTGATAACTAGTTCAACAATTTTGTATGTAATGACTCAAGCAATGAAATGAAGACTATTAGTTTTATTGGGAACGACTATTCAGCATTCATAGGTATAGTTTATTTTGACTGACATGACATAAGCAAATGATAATGTTAAAAAACAGCAGAGAATTGTATGAAAGCAACTGATACATGTCCAAAAGTATTTGCAATTTGTTCAGAGGAAGGAGAAATTGCTATTATGATGTGCACAAATGACTAAATGTTGTGGAGGTTGAACTAATAGTTATGAGAATTTTCATTCTGATCTGAAAAAAGCACCAAAGCGACTGAGAAAAACTATAACCCGCCATGGACAAGACTATCATTATTACTTTTGTGTAGTCTGATGTGAAATGGGTCTGCCTCTGCCATGACGCTCCTGTTCCTTGCTCCTATACACTGAACTAGTTCAGTTTGGGAGAAAAGAGCCCGCCCACACTGAAAACTGAATGGTTGATTTATTGAAATGGGCTAATCAGGATGCTCTCCGTCTTGCATGTGTTTCATGTACAGGCACACACGCACCACACACACACTCTCTCTCTCTCTCTCTCTCTCTCTCTCTCTCTCTCTCTCTCTTCCTGTCATGTGCACGCTACACTCAGATGCACACGCAATTTGGAGCAAACAGTTACTTCTATACTCTTTAATTTGGAGTATAGTCTCCGGGAGATTCGACCTAATTTGCAGACATGAGGGAGCCGCTAATATGCGTTAACAGTTTCCAGGCAGAAAACAAGAAGTGACCACATTAGTCCATCACCATAACAACCAGCCAACTGAGACAACCACAGTCTCACACTCAGGACAAGAAGATGATGATGTCAGATTTCTAAATGTACTCATAAATAAATAAAGTATTTTTTTTGGAATTGGAATGTAGCCTAATCATTTTTAATGTATGCATTTAATGTTAACTAGTAAACCTATTTGAATGGTCCAGTTAGTACGATGTAAGATAGCCTTAGACAGTAGGCTAAGAGAGGAGGAACCACTTCTCTAAGGTAATTGCTGAAAACAGTGGAAACTCTAGGGTGTTGTTCTCTACCATTGATAGGCTATTGCATCAAACACCTTTTGATACACTCAGTCAGGCATCCTCTCTAAGATCTTGAAGAATTTGCAGACTTCTTCAAAAAACAAAGTCATTTCTATAAGGGAGGCTATTGGTAACACAAGTAATATGTTTGATAGTACACCCAAAAACAGCCCCCCAAAATAAAGGTCCTTTAGCACTATTACTCAATCTGAGCTTGGTAAAATTATAACTCAAACCGGCTCCTCAACATGTGTTTTAGATCCAATCCCTACTACATTCCTCAAAAAGTATATGATGGCTTAGCTCCCTTTTTCTCAAGGTAATAAATACCTCATTAGAAACAGGTATATTTTTCCAACTGCTTTTAAAACCGCTGTTGTGAAACCTTTACTTAAAAAAGTCAAAACTTGACCATACCAATCTGAGCAACTACAGGCCTATATCAAATCTATCGTTTTTTGAGCAAAGTACTTGAAAAAAGTTGTTTGCAATCAGTTAAATACCTTCCTCAACGAAAACAGTATCCTTGAAAAATTCCAATCAGGTTTTAGATCAAATCACAGCACAGAAACGGCTCTAGTAAAGATAGTCAATGATCTCAGACTAGCTACCGACTCAAACAAAGTCTCAATCCTTATTCTTCTGGATTTGAGTGCGGCATTTGACACCATTGATCATAGCATCCTAATTCACCGCCTTGCGAGTGGGTGGGTCTCTCTGATAATGCTCTAAACTGGTTTCAAACCTACATTACTGGCAGAGATTTTTATATCAGTCTAGGAGATCATGTATCTGAAAAACATGACTTGCCTTTTGGTGTGGCCCAGGGGAGCTGCCTTGGTCCCCTGCTATTTTCTCTATATATGCTTCCATTGGGAAACGTCATAAGTCAGCATAATGTAAACTTCCACAGCTACGCAGATGATACCCAATTGTATCTTTCTGTGGAGCCAACTAACAGATGGCCTTTGCTCCCTCACTGCATGCCTAACCTCCATTAATCAGTGGATGAGCAAAAACTTTTGAAACTAAATGATGACAAAACAGAGGTACTTCTGGTTGGACCAAAACTAAAGCGAGATATTATTCTTAGTAATCTGGGGAACTTGGCACACCAGGTCAAACCAAAAGTAACAAGCCTCGGTGTCATCTTAGATGCAGAGTTAAGTTTTAAGCCCCATATCAGTAAAGTTACTCAGACAGCCTATTTCCACTTGAGAAACATTGCCAAAGTCGCGCCCTTTTAACTCAACAAGATGCAGAAAAACTAATTCACGCCTTTATCACTAGCAGGTTAGACTACTGCAATGCACTTTTCACTGGTCTTCCCAAAAACATCTAAAGAAATTGGCACTCATACAGAACTCTGCGGCTAGACTTTTAACTAAGACTAAGAAGAGAGAACACATCACCCCTGTGTTGGCTGAACTGCACTGGCTCCCTTTCCTTTAGAATTGATTTTAAGGTTATGTTAATTACTTACAAAGCTCTGAATGGCATAGCACCTTCATATATCTCTGAGCTTTTAATATCTTATCAACCACAAAGGAAACTTAGATCATCCAATTCTAATCTTTTAATCGTACCCAAAGTGCTCCACAAACAAAGTGGAGAAGCTGCGTTTATCCATTATGCCCCAAACTATGGAACACCCTGCCTCTGTACATCAAGCAGGCGAGTTCAGTAAATATTTTTAAAAAGATCTGAAAACATACCTGTACAGGAAAGCTTTTAGTTAACTCATCTTATCCTGTAGACTACATTTTCAGATTATTCTACATCTGCTACTATTGGAGGCAGCCCAGCCAGAAGCAGATGGGCTCCCCTATTAAGTCAGGTTCTGCTCAAGGTTTCTTCCTGGAATATGGGAGTTTTTCCTTGCCACAGTTGCCATATGGCGTGCTTGTGGGGGTAAGAGGGTTAAGGCTGCCAGTCTTATGGCGTCATTTTCTATATTTTTTTGATATGTTGCTGAGTATAACATAAACAGCAAAGAAAAGTGATTGATAATGACTGACTGACTATTATTGTGTTACATGCTTCAAATGTAAAGCACTTTGAGCTGCATTCTGTGTATGAAAGGTGCTATACAAATAAAGCTTTATTATTATTATTATTATTATTATTATTATTATTAAGTACAGTGGGGAGTCTGTAGCAGCTGCTCTTCTGTAGAAAGGCCTCAGTTCACACTGACCACAGATAAGACAAAAAAAGTACAGTCTCCGCACCAGTTTATAACAGCCACACCCCCCCCCCCCCCCACCCCCCCTCTCTTACAGACACACACACACGTATACATTTTCATCACTTGCTTAAGAAGTTTCCGTATATACATAACAGCTCTCTCTCTCTCCCTCTCAGCAAACACAAGTAAGTGCATTTTTTTCTTCTTTAGTCAATAGTTTTTTTTAAAACAACAACAACCACAACAATCATTTACAAAATGAAACCGGTATATTTATTCCTCGTTCTAGTTTGGAAAGATAAGAATGTGACAGCTTCTCTAGACTCTCCTGTTCTTAATCTGAGTGTAGATAGCAAGGTGGATCCAACAGTGTGTTAGTATTATCCTCCCCTTTATATAATATGCAGAATGATAACTGATTTGCATACAGATGAGTGCATGGTAATGCTGACTAATGAAAACAGAACTAAACTTTACTCTGGCTGACCAATGACCGTGTTTGTTTTACCTTTTTCATGTCATTTTGCATGGATCCTCAGTTAACTGTGTTAACTGTCTTTCCATCGTGCCTAAAACTGTTGCACAGTATAGCACTGCAGGCCTATGTGAGAGAGTGTGTGTAAAAGAATGTGACATTGTGTAATTGTGAGAGTGTAATAGTCTCACCCTCATACACTATATGAGCTAGAAGCAGTTTCCCGTCTGCTTAGCTTACATGAACATGTGACCACATTGCTACACTTCCCTGCACTGCTGCCACTAGAGCTGATGATGCTGAAATATCACAAGTCTCCCAATTCAGTGTAGTTATTTGCAGAAAATGCATGACTGGTGTTCTACTGGTAAATCTTTAGAAATGTTGGTGTTTGTGATATGGACATTAGCATCAAGCAAGAGGGCTGGATTTTTGTGTCTGTTTTGGTGAACAAAGTATGTTGTTCATGCATAGAGATTATATTTATTTCTTAACTTATTTTATGTTTGCATTTGGCTGAAATAACAAGTATTACTCTTGATGGTTCAGCAAACCAGTATGACATGTTAAAACTGCAAACAAACTTGAAAAATAGCATTAGACTTAAGATATGAAGAGGTCTTGGTTACCCTCGTGTCAAAGCATCTTAAGGCACGTACTGTTTTACATAAGGGGAAGTTTGTTTCTGCTCATGTTGGGTTCAGTCACTACATTCATAACACTGAAGGCAATGTAAGCTAATAACAGATGTGTTAGTGAGAACGTTTGAGTGAGTACTTTTACAAATTACACATTTTGGAGCTGGTTTAAAAATCATGATTTAAAATGACCTTTATTATTTTACAAGTAGTAATAAGGAACATCGTCAAGTTCGTACCTCTTAACTCTCACCACTCACCTCTTTTGCTCGCTGCCCAATTTCCATGCAGATTTATATAAAGTACAGTGTGGTAAGACTACCTTGAGTTGAGTTGAGTTTATTCACAATACTACTTCAAACATTACAATAATCCAGTAGGGGTACATAATCAATTGTGTAGAGTGAATGGGTCCCCCAAAGAAGCTAGGAAAGCTTATAGGTGGGGGGCCCATGATTCAAAGGGTAATGGTACAGACAATGGTATACACAGTTACCACCTGTAACCAGATGGTGATGAAGAAATGTGTGCAAAGCGCAACAAAACACATAACATACATACATAACATTACATACACATACAATCATACATCCCAGTAGTCCATGAGGAAACAGTTTTATATTAATATAGGTTAGTAGGAAATTATTTTTTAGTTGTCTTTTGAAGTTGGAGATAGAGGGTAAGTTAACAGATTGAGGCCATCATCAATCCTGTTCCAAATCTGCGGCCCCCTTGTTCATGGTAAACTTGTGCAAACAGTTAATCACCCTCTTGAATACAAAAGTAGGAAATAGATTTCAGTTTTTGCCTCCATTAATATGAAATCATTTTAATTCCTGTCTCCAAAGGCTTATCTTTTTTTGAAGGTTGACGCAGACATGTCATTCACAAAAGGCCCTGTGATTCTCACTACAGTTTTTTGCCTTTTATCAGGTAATCCTGCCATATATTTATTTATATTCTTAGGGCTGAGCTACACCAGGCGTGTAACTGAAGCGTTCCGTTCACGTTGCGTCTGCTGCAACAATTAGCTTCCATTATAATCAATGGAAGTAGCTACACCAGACGTGACAGTGGGGCGTACGTTTGAAAAAAATAGACCATTCATCTAAAATGGATTTTATGCGTCGCGAATGGAACGTTTCAGTTACGCGCCTGGTGTAGCTCATACCTTATATCTCAGGGCTGAGCTCTGAGGGCCTTCTCTTCTCTAAGTTAGTTCCCCATGTGCATCAAAACCAAAATGTGAACGAGTTTAGATTGTGAACTCTCTTCATAAATTGCAGAAGCTGCATCTGACCACCCTATGTGACTAATCTCAAAGTGATGGTCATATATCTACAGTGTTATACTGTTTACAAGGCTATGAGCAGATAGTACACTTTTCCCACAATGCACTTTACCCTATTGCAGCCAGTAACTGCTGCCAAATCTAAATTCTAAGGCAAATCTTCAGTTGTGAAAGGTCCATTAGCAGTGATGCTTTAACCTCTTTCTATCATGTGACCAGGTGCCCTTGGTCAGGATGACTGGGGTGTGACGTATTCCTCTACCAGCATCTGTGGTTTAAAGGGGTCATTTGTGGACATTCTCTGCACTTACTCATATCCAAGTGTTACTCAAATAACAGAAACATTCTGGCACATCAATTGGTCGCCAAATACACCAACAGACTTGAGTCTGGATTCCAGATATCAGGGGCGTGTGGAATATCTTGGTAATAAAGTGAACAACTGCACCCTACGAATCAAGAATCTGACAGAAGGTGATGTTGAAGAAAAATACAGATTCAGGTTTATAACTGATGGACCAAAAGACAGCTGGAGTGGAGATGAGGTCTCTCTGACACTGACAGGTTAGTGCTCTGGAAAATTAATTTTAAATATAAAATATTTAAGTTTGTTGCAGTGAAGTAATAGCTTAATTTTCCTATATGACAATAATGACCTGAGTCCTTTTTTCACAAAGACCTTCATATAACAGTGAGTCCAGAATCAGTGAAAGAGGGAGAGAAGGTGACACTGACCTGCAACAGCATCTGCAGTCTGAGTAACAACCCCACCTACATCTGGTACAGGAACTCACAGCCTCATAAACACACAGCAGATAACAGGCTGGCAAAAGACTCCGTCAGCGCTGAAGATGCAGGCAGATACTCCTGTTCTGTTCAGGGACATGCGATTCACAGTTCACCTGAGATGAGTCTCAGTGTCAGATGTAAGTGATTCATACCATTCTTTATGATTATTTCATATTACTATAGCATCTGAGAAGACACTAGAAACACATGCATGGAATGTGAAATAAACATAAATGATTTGCTGAAATAAAATGTTTCAATCAGATGCTCCAAGAATAGAATGAAATAGAATAGCTTTTTATTGTCAATGTATATAAAACACAATGAAATTTGCTCTGCTGCCTGAATCTTAAGACAGTAATACACAATCAGACACACAGTCCCACTCATACACTACATGTAAAAGACAGTAATAAATTGTAAAAAAAAACACTCGCCCTCTCTCTCTCTCTCACACACACACACACTCTTACCATACACACATACACATACATACACCCACAATACACATTGTGCAAGCATCCAGTCAAGGTATCACTATGAAAAATCAGCAGCATTAAAACAAAGTAGTCTCATTATTGCGCAAGATGTCCCATTATAGCACATTAATGTTTCATTTTGTTCAGTTCTCTGATAGCCCTTGCATGAATGTTTTTCAGTCTGAAGGTGTGCATATTCAGTGCTTTGTAAGGCCTTCTAGAGGGTAACAAAAAGAACAGGGAATAACATGGATGAGATGAATCCTCTGTGATGATGTTGGCTCTGCGGAGGCAACGAGTCCTGAACATGTCCTCCAGAGAGGCCAATGGGAGTCCAGTGTTTTTATGATCCTTTGGAGTGTTTTGCGAACTCCCTCAGTGCAGTTTGTATACCAGGCTGTCAGGCAGTATGTAAGGACACTCTCTACTGTATGCAGCATTGGTAGAAGGCTCTGAGCAGCTCTACAGACAGGTGGCTCTTCTTCAGTGTTTATAGGAAATAGTGCCGCTGCTGCACATTTTTACAAGGGTCGAGGGGTTCATTGTCCACGTGAGGTCATCACTAATGTACAGTAAGTCCCCAGAAACTTGAAGCAGCCAACCCTCTCCACCTCCCTCTCCCCTGATGGCAAGAGGAGTGTGGTCCTGCCGTTGTCTCCTAAAGTCAATAATGAGTTATTTTGTGTTGTTGGTGTTGAGTGTGAGGTTATTGAGTTGTTTTGTGTTGTTGGTGTGAGTGTGAGGTTATTGAGTTCTTTTGTGTTGTTGGTGTTGAGTGTGAGGTTATTAAGTTCTTTTGTGTTGTTGGTGTTGAGTTTGAGGTTATTAAGTTCTTTTGTGTTGTTGGTGTTGAGTTTGAGGTTATTGAGTTATTTTGTCTTGTTGGTGTTGAGTGTGAGGTTATTGTCCATACATCACTCTGTCAGCCTGTTTTTTTCCTCACAATGAATGGGTTTCATTGTTGTTTGAAATCAAACCCACCACTGTTGTGTCATCTGCAAACTGAATTAAAGTGTTTGTTGGGTTCGTGGAAATACAGTCAAAAGTGTACAGTTGGCAAAACTGTACTTACAGTCATGCTAATAAAGCAACCTTGAATTGAATTGAATAGAGCATTGGGCTCAGGACACAGCCCTGCGGCACCCCAGTGTTGATGGTAAGACTTGGAGAGAACTGTGTACTAAGTCTCTGACTGTCTGTTGGACAGAAAGTACAAGAAGATTTGAAATAGATTTGTACAAGTAGTATCAAGTCAGAATATTACAACGATCCGCGCTAAAAAGAGTGGATTATTTTACTGTTAGGCTGAGAATGTGATCGGACAGAACAGACCATTAAGTGCTGAACTTGAAATACACAGACACATTTAGAGACAACATAGCAACATTTAAACCTGCCTATACAAGTGTTACCTATGTATTATGACCATATATTTGTTAATTGTTTTGTGAAATTCAAATAACATTTTGTCAAATATCTACCTACTGCATGGTGTTAAAAAATCAACACCGATTTCTCTGCTGTGATCAGATTTCTGTGTTTATATATAGATGCTCCAAAAAAACACCTCAGTATCAGTCAGTCCCTCTGGTGAAATAAAAGAGGGCAGTACAGTGACTCTGACCTGCAGCAGTGATGCCAACCCACCAGTGCACAACTACACCTGGTACAAGATGCTCGAAGGTCTTTCTTCACAAGTTGGATCAAGTCAGAATTACAGCCTTGTCAACATCAGCTCTGAGCAGAGTGGACTCTACTACTGTGTGGCTGTGAATGTGATTGGGAAACACAATTCTTCAGCAGTACAGATAAATGTAACATGTAAGTGTGGAACTTGAAATTAGAGGTCTGCACTCCTGCGGTAGACCCGCAGGACCTGCGGGTCCCGACGCAAAAGAGTGCGGCGCGGGACAACTTTTGAAAGCTCTTTGCGGGACCGGGTGGGATGAGAGAGGTGCGTTCGCGGGTGCGGGACAAACCGATGATTCACTGCACTACCGCAAATTAAATATGTGCTTAACATTAAATATGGAAATTATTAAAGTAGTGTTCATAACTATAGTTCAGCTGGATGTTCTGTTAGGCAGCATTAAAAAAGGGGTTTAAGCATAACTGACGGATAGCAGGCCTAGGCTATAGCCTATATTGTCGTTTACGTAGGTTCAATTTGTTCCTTGTGCTCATTGTCAAAACTCGAAATCGAAAGCATGACAGAGGAAGAGGGCACCAGACTAGGCCTACTAGATAGATAGATAGATAGATAGATAGATAGATAGATAGATAGATAGATACTTTATTGATCCCCAGGGGAAATTTAAGGTCTCAGCAGCAGCATACATACAACACAAACACATTCTTTCTTTAACAGCAGAAAGAGTAATTAAAGTATATAATATAAAAACACAACTAAGCAGTAAGGACAGTAGAAGATAAAGAATATGCTAAATATACTAAAATACAAATTATACTAACACTTAATACAATATATAAAAATATACTAAAATACAAATGACAAAAATACAATTTATACTAACACTTAATCTAAATCAATTCTAAAAACAGTATCCACATAGTGGTGATTAATAAATCAGAGGCGCTTGCAATGACTGAGGCAGGGACTGAGCCTGTGATTCTCTGTGCATAGTAAGGTATGGTAAGGTGCTCTAAGGTGCTCTGTGTGAATGAATGAATTAGTGTCATGGTGGTAGTGCAATGGTGATAGTGGTCATAGTGATAGTGCAAATGAGTAAGTCAACAGTGCAACAATGCAGAAATAAAGTAAAGTAAAGTCTATATATCTATATATTTAACTATTTAAGAAAAAGTATAAGTGTGGCCACAGTTCGGCTGTGGTATGGAGGGGGGGGGGGTTATGCATATGTGCTAATGTGCTAATATAGCACGCAAAACAGTGAGGCATAAAGACAGTGGTACAAGTGGCTAGTGGACAGACAGTACCAAACATGGAGGGGGGCTGAAGAGGCAGACAGACTATGCAGAGAAGTCTATCTCTCCTCTTCCCTTAAGTGAGGCATTGAACAGTTCAATGGCCCTGGGGACAAATGACTTTCTCAGTCTGTCAGTTGTGCAAGGCAGTGAGCGAAGTCTCCAGCTGATCAGGCTCTTCTTCTTAACAATAGTGCTGTGGAGTGGGTGACACTCATTGTCCAAGATGTTGATCAGTTTGTTCAGGGTCCTTTTGTCAGATAGTGAAGTGATGCACTCCAGTTCAGCTCCCACCACAGAGCCAGCTTTCCTTACCAACCTGTCAATTCGCCCCACATCCTTCTTCCTTGTGCTTCCTCCCCAGCATACTACTGCATAGAAGAGGACGCTGGCAACAACAGACTGGTATAACATCCTGAGGAGCTTACTGCACACATTGAAGGACTGCAGCCTCCTCAGGAAGTACAGCCTGCTCTGCCCTTTCTTGTAGAGTGCATCAGTGTTGGCTGACCAGTCCAGTTTAGGAGACCCAGATCCAGGTGGAGACCCAGATACTTGTAGGTGCTAACCACCTCCACATTGACCCCATCAATGTGGACTGGTAGCAGAGTGGGCTTAGACCTGCGGAAATCCACCACCATCTCCTTGGTCTTTGAAGTGTTAAGTTGAAGATGATTGAGTTTGCACCATTGCACAAAGTCCTCCACCAGGCTCCTGTACTCCTCCTCCTGCCCGTTCCCATACACCCCACAATTGCAGTATCATCAGAAAACTTCTGCATGTGGCATGACTTCGGTGTTGATCAGAAGTCAGATGTGTACAGGGTGAACAGGACTGGAGAGAGCACAGTTCCCTGTGGCTCGGTGCTGCAGATCACAGTGTCAGAGAGACAGTTCTTCAGTCTGACGAACTGTGGTTGCTCGGTCAGGTAATCTGTAATCCAGGTTACCAGGTGAGCGTCCACACCCATCTGCAAGAGCTTGTCTCCCAAGATGAGGGGCTGGATGGTGTTAAAAGCACTTGAGAAATCAAAGAACATGATTCTCACAGCACTTTTCCCCTTGTCCAGGTGGGAATGTGTCCTGTGTAGAAGATAAGTGATGGCATCGTCCACGCCCACTTTCTCCTGGTAAGCAAACTGTAACGGGTCTAGTGCATGGCGTACCTGGGGTCTGAGCATACCTAAGACCAATCGCTCCATTGTCTTCATCACATGTGATGTAAGAGCGACAGGTCTGTAGTCATTAAGCTCACTAGGGTGTGGCTTCTTAGGGACAGGGGTGAGACATGATGTCTTCCACAGTGTTGGAACTTGTCCAAGGTGTAGGCTCAAATTGAAGATGTGCTTCAGTGGCTCCCCCAGTTCAGCAGCACAGGCCTTGAGTAGCCTTGGGCACAGTCTGTCAGGCCCAGCTGCTTTATTACTGCGCAATTTCTTAAGTTGGACTGTCACTTGATCTTTTGTAATGGTGAGGGGTGTAAGGGGAGGGGAGGGGGAGGGGTGCATCTGGGATCTGTGTGTCTGATGGATGTTGACTGAGGTCGTTCTCACCTCATTGTTCATGATCGCCATGTGGGGGAGGGGTGCAAAATCCAGTGATGGTGGGGGTACGATAGCCTGTGATGATGGAGGTGAGTTAACTGGTATTGAGGGGGTGTGAGGGTGGGGGCTGGGGGATGGTGGACAGACCACCGCCATTGGAGCTGGAGCAGGGCAGTCAAACCTGTTGTAGAAGTGGTTCAACTGGTTCGCCCTGTCCAGGTTCCCCTCCACAGAGCTGCTGTTCTTCTTCAGGCCAGTGATAACCTTCATGCAGTCCCATGTCTCCTTCAAGTTGTTTTCCTGCTGCTTCTGTTCCACCTTCTATCTGTAATCCTCCTTAGCTTCCTTCAGCTTGAATTTGAGTTCCCCTTGCACGCGCCTCAGCTCTGCCATGTCCCCCTCTCTGAACGCCATCTTTTTTCTTGTTGAGAAGGGTCTTGACATTGCTGGTTATCCAAGGCTTGTTGTTGGGAAAGCAGCGTACAGTTCTGGTGGGAAGAACAATGTCCATGCAGAAGTTCAGGTAGTCAGTTGTGCACTGTGTGCCCTCCTCCAAGTCCTCTCCATTCTGTAACACACTCCAGTCAGTACACTCGAAGCAGTCTCTCAGAGCCTCATCCACTTCGGGTGTCCACTTCCTGAAGGTGCGTGTGGGAACTGGTAGCCTCTGTACTTTGGGCTTGTACATTGGCTGGAGATGAATGAGGTTGTGGTCTGACTTTCCCAGTGGGGGGAGGGGGTTTGCACTGTATGCATCCCTCACGTTTGCATACATGAGGTCTATTGTCCTGTTTTTCCTTGTAGGGCAGTCAACATACTGGTAAAAATTCATGAGTGTGGAATCCAGTGTTATGTGATTGAAGTCGCCAGAGATCACAAAAAAGGCGTCAGTGTGTTGGGTTTGAAGCCTTGCGATTGTGGAGTGGATGACGTCACACGCTGTATCCGGAAGAGCTCGAGGTGGAACGTAAACACAGACAGCAATTGCGTCGCAGAAACTCCCCGGCATGTAGTACGGATGGAGACTAACCGCCTAATAACTCCCATCCTTACAGCATACAGTCTCCTTTACTGTTTACATGTCGGGATTGCACCATCTATTGTTAATGTACAGCACCAGTCCGCCTCCCCTTCTTTTTGCCAGAAAGTTTACAGTCTCTGTCCAAACGAGCTACACTGAAGCCAGGCAGCTCAACTATAGCCACGTCTCCGTAAACCATAACACTTCAGTTGTTAGCCTACATTGTACAACAATGTAGCCTACATTGTAGCCTACAATGTAGCCTACATTCAGGTACTTCAGTTGTTAGCCTACATTCAGAACCAAGAAACTGACATCTGGAGTCTTTCTCAGGTGTGTGTGCTCCTTTCGTGAGACAGAAAGAAAAACTGAATAGGCTATCCCTCCTGCATCTGGGGCTTTTTAGCGAGGCGGGGCAGGACATCATGTTACAGATCTTGAGGCGGGATCGGGACTAAAATGACACATTAATGCTTGGAGGCGGGACAGAATATTCTTGCGGGAGCGGCCGAGACTGAACTGAAAAAATCAACCTCTACTTGAAATACACAGACTGTGAAGTCCGTGTGCATTATTCGCTGGCGCTACCCGAACTGGCTATGTACTCCGGTAAGAGAGTCGCTGCAACCTTTGGTTTCGTTCAACAGATTTATTGAAATCCAGTTCCAGCAGGTGAATAAAGTGCTTGTTGCTTGCAATGGTATGTGTTCTTTGTGTGTTTAAGTGGGGGTGTGTTTGTATGTGTGTGTGTGTGTGTGTGGTTTTCTGTAAATAAAGAAATACAAAATATATAAATATAAATTGTACATAAAGAATAGAACATACATAAATATACATAAATATATACATATGTATGCACACAATATACAGACTAATGAGCCCTCGACAATATTCACTCTGCAATATACATAATTGCTATGCAATAAATAATTGCTGTGCAAACAACCAAAATGCTGAACGGCAATGGGAATCAACAGAAACCAATGCAGTAGAAATCTGGAGCTGCACCGTGTCTTTATAAACATTAACCACTAGATGGCACTCTAAGACCACGTATGGAACATAACAGTAGCCCTTCAGATCAATAGTCACGTGACCGACTAGTGGCCAAATATATCCAATATACCACTATAACTAAATTGGCAACACTATCGCGAGGTGCAACAGTTGGGCTAATACTCAGCAGAATCGTAATTCACAAGTGTACTACAACATTGTATGAACATTCATCCATGAATAAAAGGTATTACTATTACTACTGAATGTTATATTTGTGCAACAGGTTACTAGCATTACAACAGACATGAGCATGCTATACTGCAACTGTAGGCTACTAAAGTAAAATACCGTCATGTTGACTACACAAAACAAGATACATCTAACACCAGTATGGAAAATAGTTGTACACTTCTACGTTTTCAATAACGCACCGGCAACACAACAGAACGTTTATATGATTAACATGCAACATTAAGAGCAGCTGTACTCGTGTTTGGCAACGAACTACAAAGGAAAAAGGAGTATTTGCGCATGTGCACAATACGTGAGTCTAAGGAGTGACGTAGGCTCATCTGTCCAGCAGGGAGTTTTCCACACAGACTCTTTTAGAGACAACATCTAACCTTTGAACCTTTAAACCTTATCTGCCCATACAAATATTTTGTTTTATACAAATAATATATTTTGGGGCCCCACTGTCGACTTCAAGGCAGCTAGGATTAGGATTAGGGTTAGGATTAGGGTCAGGGTCAGGGTCAGGGTTAGGGTCAGGGTTAGGGTTAGGATTAGGGTCAGGGTTAGGGTCAGGGTTAGGCAAGGCAGCACTGCCTTGAGGTCGCCAGTGGGGGCCCAAACCACCATCAAGCGCCAATACATGTGTTACCCAGGTGGGGTAACATCCATTTGTGGATGTCCACTGTGAGCACTGTGCTACTACTGTTATGTGCTGCTACATTACGTTACTACAATAAGTTGGAGATTCAACCTACAGTATCAGACAGTAGGGTTGCATATGTGACTTCATAATGCAGCTGATGAGATGTTGTGGGGATCGACAAGACTTCAACAACTGTGAATTTTAACATTCTTCCCTATGCTTCTGAAATCATCAAATCATTCATGAAATCACACAGTAATTTAGAGTAACTGAATTAGAGTAATTGACATTTAGAGTGACAGTAATTTGTCAGCAAAACATTGCTTTTCTAAATCTTTCTCTCTAGATCCTGGCTTGCCCAGAGGAGTCCTGTTTAGTGCTTTGGGGGGCATCTCGGCCGTAGCTCTCCTGCTGGTGGTGGTAATGTGCTGGAGGCAAGTTTTATAACTTTATATTGGTTTATTGTGAATAATTACAGAGACTTATTTTACAGAATAAAACTTATATTGGAGAGAGAGAGAGAGAGATGTCTGTGTCTGCACACAATAGTTTAAACTTTGTTTATGTGTTTGGAATATAGGAGACAGAAGACTCAATCAACAACAACCTCAAGGAGCACACACAGCAGCACACAGGTAAACACTAATTATTCAGATGTGTCCCAACTACAATCATGTGAAAAGGTTAGGACACCCATGCTAAAGTTGACTAAAAAGAGGGGGGAAAAAATCATCTTTTGGAATTTGATCTTAATGCAGAGCATTTAAATTAAGGCATATTTACCGTGACCGTTTGTCAGACTGATTTCAAACTTGGCAGGTGTCTTGCTATGGGCATGAGTAAGTGCAGTACCAAATTTGACGTTGTTTGAATAAGAAATGCAAAATATATCGTTAAATATATATCGGTAAAAGAAGCACATTGGCTTTCGCCACTAGCCACTCCCCCTCCCACACACCACTGTAGGCTACTGTACTGTAAGCTACAAGTGAGGATAGAAGCAGGGCTTTGGCAAAGCTGGATCAGTGTAGGTTACACGGGAAAAAACTAACATGTCTGACCTCAACAATAAAGTGAACTTCGCGGATTTTGCAACAACACTCCAAGACACACAGGTATGCAGTGGCTCTTCAAAATGACGTAGAAAATGATGTGCAATAAATGGACACTTCGAATAGCCCAGGCTACTTTGGACTGTCTTTAAACTTTGAATAAGCAAACAACATTTCCAACTGCAAGGTCCTAAATTGAAACGAGCGATAATGGTCCCGAATTAAAGAATGTCTCAGAATGCCACACATGCAAAGCATAACCAGCGACAAGTAACTAGTGGCAGACAGAGTGTGATGTCACTTATAGGCCACCAGAGACTGTTTTTGAGTCACACCGTTGCAAATTTCATATGATGCATCATTTCACAAAATGGTTTGTTTTCTCTATCATCAAGTTATTCAATAGGCTAAGCATATAGCCTTGACTCAAAACAGCTGTTAGGATTATGTAATTTTTATTTGTAAAAAGTGCCATGCTTAAATTCTGCTCACTTCACATTTATTATATTATTATATTATCTGTAGGCCTATTCATTATTGAATGCTTACCTGGAATTATGTTTTTCCCTATTCTATTTTCAAAGCAGGCCTACCTGCAGGCATGTAATAGGGCTACAGGAATAGCATGTTTGAACGGGCACTGCACTAGTTAAGATAAATGTCAAAAGATGTTTTTTTTTTAGTCAACGTTAGCATGGGTGTTACGACTGTAAATCTACAGTAGCACCAAAATATAGTGACTCCAAATGTAATCTAGTGTGGGCCCCCCTGTGTTAGAGCATTCTACAGTATGTATTATTAGTTATTGTCTGGTCTTTCACAGGGACACTCTGATCCTGTTTGCAACGTCTCCACAATCCACATGGTCTCTGGCTGTGGACAGAGAGTTCCTGCAGATCACAAAGATGATGATGAAGATGATGTCCAGTACGCCAGCGTCCAGTTTAAGCCCAATAAACAGCGGGAGATGCCCAGCCAGGAGGAGAAAGTTGAGTACGCCAGCGTCCAGTTTAAGTCCAACAAACAGCAGGAGGTGCCCAGCCAGGACGAGGACGTCCAGTACGCCAGTGTTCAGTTCAGGAAGTCCAAACCAGAGTCCAACGTCCCTCAGCCGCTTCTGTCTGGCACATCACAGGAGGAGACCCAGTACGCCTCAGTGAGTCTGCAGGGACTCAGTGCTGCCCCCCAGTGAGTATTTACTCTCATTACAGACAATTGAACATTAGTGATCAGTGAAATACTTTGTGAATTTGATATTGTACTCTACAAGTGGATACTATGTCTGCACAAATATTGGCAGGAGATATAAAGGAATATAAAAATAAGAAAGAAAGAATATAGCTGAAAGTGCAGTATTTTTTACAGTAAAATTGATTCAGTTATCAGCAACTTCTCTGTCATTTAATACAAACTTTCTCTGTCAATGTTGAAAACAAACATTACTGGCCTGTTTAAAATCTTTCAAAAGCAAATTCTCCAAAATAAGATAGATAAATAGTGATATTGGGATCTTTAACCCCCAACCCCACCCCCAACAGTTTACAACATTCATCAGAGTAAATAACTGTATGCATATTGTTCATGCAGCGTAGTCATAAAACCATGAGAGAAAAAAAATGGCTGATTGCAGTTTGCAGGCCCGCCATTGGGATTTCTAAATAACTGTATGCATATTGTTAGTGATGTTTATAGTTTTATTGATAAGATATTTAATACCGCCATGTCTTTTTTTTTACCTTTGATATGTTTTGTTCAATACAAGTGACCTGACATGATTTGACTGAAGTGGTATAGCAGTGAGGCTGATCAGTTCAGTATTTGAAATGTATGTGCTAGTGAAGTGTGAGACCTCATCATATTAAGTCACAACTTTTTATATTTATATCTATTTACTTGAGAGACATTTTGAAAATACACTGTGTCTCCGAAGCTTGTTCTCTCCACTGCTCAACATAATGTTGCATGTTCTTCACCACAAATGGTTCTGAGTAGCTGCCTGTTCTAGGTCTCTCCAAAGTGCACAGAGAACCTCAGGCGAACTATAATTAATGATCAGCACTCTGTGAACAATGTTCTGCAGAAGACTCTGCTTCCAGTTTTGGGAAAGGAGAAAAACATAGGCCAGAACATAGACCAGAACTGTACCACAAAGTAATGAGACGAACCTTCTGTTCTCCAAATGGGTACATTCCATGTGCCAAAGACCAGACAGTATGATCAGGGTGAAGAAGACTCGTTGTATTGAGATAACAAACTTTTGAGACACAAAGTGTACAAGTTGCATTGGTATTATTATGTTTGCTTTTCAATTTTTACAGTGATTACTTGAGTATGTTGTTGTAAAGAATAGTCATTTAAAATAGACTTTAGTTTATTTAAAAAGATTGTTTTTATATAATATCCTTCTGAAAGAGGCTATGTGTAGTTACTTGTAGTTGTGAACTTGTTTGTGCTGTCAGACTGTTTGTGTTTTGGAGATTTGTGTGTGTGTGTGTGTGTGTGTGTGTGTGTAGAATTTTTTATATTTTGTTTAGCATTTTTATCAGACCTATATAGTGTTGTATACTGTGCTGTTGTATTGCCTGTGGGTTTTGCTTGTTTTGAAATAAATAAATTCAATTTGAAAGGAGGGTCTGAGTTAAGTGATGATGATGATATGCACACACTCTTCACCAAACTCTTTCTCTTTCCATTTCACAAACAGTCCAGCGTCCAGTTGACCGGCGTCTCAACTTCCTCCAGTGGACAGGCCCACTGTATCAGTGCAGCACTACTGCCACTACTGCCATAGCTTTACTTAGACCAGAGCAGGGCTGTTTCATAGAAGTTAAAATCAATACAGACTATTCAGTTATTTGTGTTGTTGATTCAAGTTGTTCTTCTCTAATATTACATATATTGCTGTTGTAAAATGTGATATGGAAAAAAAGTCAAATTCTCTCAAGCAAGGGGGGAGTGTTGTCTTTGGCATGAGGAAGGTGAAGAGAAAAAAATAAGTTAGCATTTATTTATCGGTTCTTTTATGTATCAGCTGGATACAATCGTGATGATGTCTAATGATCAATTCCTGTACATGACCACAAGATGGCGTCCTCCTCTTAGTCGTCAGTTTTCAGAGGAAACAATTATGTCGTTTCCTTATTTGGGTTTTGGGTTGCCAGGTTTTAGCCTATGACAAAACGGTTGAAATTGAAACTACGTGATCGTGTATGTGTAGGGTGTATTTCATACACAATCTGGCAACTTGAGAGATGTCAGACTAATAGAAAAAAATAATGGATCAATGATTTTAAAATGAAGTTTGATGACCATGCAAATTACGGGAGTTTTCCGGGAGAAATAACAAAACGGGAGGGTGCTGGGAGATGACCTTGAAATATGGGAGAACCCGGGAAAAACGGGAGGGTGGACAGGTATGCACGATCCTCTTTTACGTCCTTATATAGCAGCTGGGCTTACTTTAATTGACAGAGCATTATCAGCGTCCAGATAATGGGTGTTTTTATATAACCTTAATATGACGACTGAGCTGAATTTGACTCCAGGCCTAATGCTACAACATACCCATATTAAGCGCCACATATTATTGATATAACACATCGCGGCTCTGTTTTGGCTCTTCTTGGCATTCATGGTGCACTAATATGACTATAGCCGATTCGGTCATATGTTGTTTTTTCGCCAAATGTGCACACTATGGGCACTATGAAGACACATATTGGAAGATACTCCAAAGCTGCGTGTTAGCAAAGACATGAGCAAAAAAGTGAATTGTCTCCCGCGAGGCGAGGGAGACATGAGGATCCGTTCCAAGCGTGTCACAGGTGGCGATGCGACGAGGCGGGCACAGGCCGCGCGATGGCAGCGCCGAGAGGGCGTGAGGAACGCAGACAGCCGCTAAGTGGGTGGCCGAAAGACGAGGGGAGGATTGCTGCTCATTCACCCAGCATTAGTCACATATGGCGATATGGGTTACAACCATATAGCCTACTATAGCATACAATCAGTAGCCTACTTCTGGTTGGTCTAATGAACAACGACTTAATGTTCATAGGCGTATTGTTTTTGTTGTCGATCAATACCCACAATTTTTTGGATCTTCCAGTTATTCTGTGTTTGACAGAACTGGACATATCATGTTTAATTGTGACTGTTTATTATGGCTATTATAATAAAACACTGAAACCGAATCAATCCTCTGTTCTCATGTTCTTTCTTCTTGTAGAAGAATTAAAACAGGTAGGGCTACTTAGAGTATTTCTTTTCAAAACCCATTGTATTTCACATCTCCCTCATTAAATCTCTGTGTGTGTGTGTGTGTGTGTGTGTGTGTGTGTGTGTGTGGTGTGTGCAGTGTGTCTCATACAATCTGTCCAGTGTCAAAATCTTAAAGTTATGGAATAATCAAATCTTGGGATGTGTTTTCAATTTACCCACGTTACCTCAAACGAGGTCAGAACCCCCTCGTTTCCCCCCTCATGATTTGAATTTTGTAGATCCCATTCATCAATGTTCTGCATCGCTATAGACAAACCTTCTCATTGCTCTGTAGTCTCAACATAACGTGTCAGGGCTGAAAGCAGTCAGCAACAGGCACCAAATCAGAAATCTTTTTCTTCAGTTCTGGGATAGGGGTGTGTGTGTGTGTGTGTGTGTGTGTGTGTGTGTGTGTGTGTGTGCAATGTGAAATTGAAACCAGCTGAGAAGTCTACAGCTACAATGGCAGTGGGTCTGGATGTTAAAAAGAATCCCGACACTGTTATGCTCAAGAAATATTCAATAAACACGTTTAAATATTTCTTGCAGAGCATACAACAGTGTGTGGATTCTTGGTCACTTCCAGATTCATTCCTGTTTATTCCAACTGTGTGTTTGAATGTCTGTGGCTTGTCTCCCCTTTTCTGTATTACAGTTGATCAGTTCTCACACATATTTCAGACCTTAATTCATCTCTGTGTTTTTCCTTAAGATGGAGCAGTGACCAGCAAAGGTCAAGAGGTCATAGGTCACACAGTGAAGACCATGATTGGAAATTCAAAATGTAGCCTACTGTGTATTCCATGTTTTGCCCTTTAGAGAGTGTGGTGGGTTATCCTGTACATATTCTGTGTGTCTGTGTTTATTTGTTTGTTTGTTTAGATACTTATAGATACGTATAGAGGTCAGAGTGACCAGTCAGCCAACCCCAGCCAGAGATGACCAAGGTGATTTCAGCAGAGAATCTAATGAATGTATAAAATGTACCCTGTGGATCACTCATTGATGAAGTATAAATTGGTTCATTAAAGAAAATAACTGCCTAGGGTATATTCAGCGTGACTTTCCTTATCACATGAGTGTTGAGTGGGTGTCCTGGATAGATACATTTTAGTGTTCTTATTATAGCAGATATAGACATAGGTTCTCATTGATCTGGCGTGGTCACACTAACACTTCAAACAGGCAGAGAGACAGTGGGATGAGAGAGAGAGAGATGAGAGAGAGACAGAGAGGAGAAAGAGAGACAGAGGGATGAGAGAGAGGGGAGAGAGAGAAAGAAAAGGATGAGAGGATGAGAGGGATGAGAGAGGGGAGACAGAGGATGAGGGAGAGAGAGAGAGAGACAGAGGGATGAGAGAGGGGGACAGAGGGATGAGATAGAGAGAGAGGAGGAGGGGTGGTGAATCTGGATTGCAACACACAATGTCCAACTTTCATCCATTTATTAAATGTGGGAGAGAAAGAACAGGGCATAGTGGAAAATCCATTTTAATACCCCAAATTCTCTCTTGAACACACACACACACACACACACACACACACACACATATTTCTAAAGTCTCATAATGGCCCTCCAAATCGTACAGTCACACATCATAATGAGTCGCGACTCTTCTTTACAGCTCTTCTGAGGCTCCCTTTCACACACACACACACACACACACACATATGCTTTCTTTCTCTTGTTTCTGAGAATAATGTGGTGTTATATTGCCCGGTTTCTCTCTGTTTCTGTGTGTGTATTTGTATGTGTATCCATGGCAATCCATCTTCTCCTGGACTTTCTTACACACAAATACACAGATACACACACACACACACACACACATATGGAGAGAGGGGGGCCCCTTAATGTTATATTACCTGTCGCTGTGCCTGCGCATTGATCGGACTCCCCTGTGCCTACTATCTAGTCTATTACCTTGGGCATCGCACTCAGCGCTGGTGTCAGATAGTGGAGGAGACAGCATTAAAAGTCCTCATTGATCCCCCGCATCCGGCGTCGCCACGACACCACTGATGGATGGATGCTGTCACCACGGTGACTGTTCACTGTTTAGCCAATAATCGTTAGGATGCTCAGATATCCGAGGTGGGTGGAGAGGGTGGTGTTTGCTGGAGGTGTCTGTGTGTGTGTGTGCGTGCGTGTGCTTGGTTTTGGGATTTGAAATTACGGGTGAAAGGATGGATAAATAGTGGTCAACTGTCTGATGTCAAAATGGGGGATGTGCAATAGGGACTACTAGCAATATCATGCAACATCACCTTGTGTTTGTGTTCGTCAAATAGAGGACAGAGAGAGAGATAGAGAAAATCAAGGTTGTGAGACATAGAAAAAAGGGTGTAATCATCCTAATATTCAAAACAATTTAGCCAGAAGTGTGCACCCATAACCACCAACAAAGCATTACATACATAACAGCTGTCACAGTAAAATCCTCTTATGTTTATTTTTTCTCCAAGCTTCTTCTAGTACAAACACCATTATGGAGTTTTGTAGTCAGTGGAGATGTGTTACACATCAGGTAATACTGTGAAATACTAATCTATCCTTGTCATTCTGCCTTCAAATGTGTACCCCTCTGGCTGGTCTAGAACACATTTTTAACAACAACAGAAATTAATTTGTGCTCTGAAGGCGTGTGTGAACACTGGTATGCGTACGTATATGATTGGTCCAGTTTGAAGGACACACTCAGGAAGTTTTTATCAACTGAGCTGTTTTTTTTAGTACTCAGCCGTATAGAGTCTCTACAAGCACCATGAGCTGGCAGCACACAAGCCTTTCTGGACAGCCATGCATTTCGATAATGATGAATCTCTGACAGTAGCAACCTTACCACAACAGCACAGGGTTAAGTGCAGTGCTTGCATAATTGTGGTTATAATCTAGTCCCAGCAGAAGTAGTAGTATTTATTGAAGGACCATTTTGAGAAGCAGCATTAGCCTAATAGTTATACTGGATACTTAGTAGTAATAGTTTTAATTTTTGCAGTAGCAGTTTGTCAAATACTAGTCTTTTACGGGCTTTTCCCAAATCACGGAAGAAATGTCGACGCAGCAGCATAGTAGCAGATGCAGAGGCAAGTGTTATTTAAATAAACTCCTGGTGCACTTACAAACATTCTAATGCCTCGTTATTGGACTAAAGGTCATAGTTGTACTACTCAGAAGTTTCGTACCATTCAGGGCATTATTAGTGGGGTAATTTACAAGATAAAAGTTTGTTCCATCACGACTGCAGAACGTCATTCGTTTCTGACAGCGCTACTCGGCCAGGGTTCAACCAAGGGAAAAAAGGTTCTGGGAGAGTGTTTGGCTCGGGGTCATGGTGCACAGGACCCAAGGGTGAAATTACTCCGAACCATCGCTTTAAAGATGTTTCTTTGAACAAGAAATACTTATTTCAAGGAACTTTCCATTAAAGGAGCGAAGCAAAGCCAGGTGAGAGAGAGAGAGAGAGAGAGAGAGAGATTGAGCGTGCAAAGTGCTTTTCCTATTGTCACCTCCAGTGCTTGATGGCTTCTCCTCGTGGCCATTGTCCTGGGGCATTGGGCCTCACCTTTAACTACTTGTGCTTTACTGGTGCTTGAGGAGGTGTCAAAATGGAAGACGGGGTTTACCTGTGGCTCAAGGCGGGGAGATAGGAACAGCTCATTTAAGGACAGAGTGTCAGCACTACAGGTTTATTTGTGATCAACGATTTTGGACAACCATTTCGAAACGATGGACAGACAGTACTGGTCAGAAGGTGCAGAGGATACGAGAAACGATGGAGGGACCAGAGGAGGAGTCAATGTTTATGACCTCAGCAACACCTACACCCGGTACATAGATTGTAGCTGAAATGTTATTTGGATGCTGCAACTGTAGCTCTTTAGCTTAAATCTTATTCTATTGTTTTATTCGCTTTGGATAAACGTGTCTGCCAAATAAATAAATGTAAATGTAGATAGATCTTTCCATTTAAAAAGTCTCACTCATTTCTCTTTTAATTTAACTTCTCAGCATCCTTTGAAACAAGTAACAACCAAATCCCTATCCACATCCCCATTCACCAATTTGATTTGCCTTTTATTTGTTAGAAATTTTAATCATCAGTGTCATTTCATAAACACTAAGCACATCTGCCTATTGCAGAAAGACCCTCCAGGCCACATAGAATCTTTAAAAGAATAGAAATAAAATAAGTTGAGGTAACAAGGCATAAATGATTTATTTAGAGATGAAGTGCGGTAAATAAATAAGCATTTGTAAAAACAATAGAACAGAATAAAAACAGTAAAACATGCAAATGAAAAACATAAAAGTAATGATAATAATAAAATAACAGAATAAAAACAGTAAAACATGCAAATGTACTTTGTCTGGCGTGTGTGTTTTTCCCCAGAGAGAAGGAAGCGTAAATATTCAAAGCAGGCTGTCTTGGACTTGCTTGCGCGGTTGAGGGAAAGTCAGCAGCAAGACATGGAGCAGCAGAGGTGGTTTGGCGTGAGATGGTCGAGATGGAGGAGGACATGAGGCGGATGGAGAGAGGAGGCAGTTCAGAGAGGCAGTGACGGGAGATGACACAGAGCGAGAGACTCAAACAGCAAATGTTTCGCTCTCCTCAGAAAACTGGCCTCTTCCATGGTTTCAAAGAAAGCGTGATATTCCTTGTGTGAAGCGTAATGTTTGGGCCTGTAAACCACAATTTTGTTTGCTGTGATGGAGACGGCATGTAAATAGTTGACAAATTACTTCATTTTGTTTGCTGTAATGGGCACCTTTCTGTACTGGGCACTTTGAATAAACTTTGTTGTTTGCAGTGACCACAAATCATTACACATGCAAATGAAGTCTGGCACGTACACCTTCCTTTACGTAGAATCTTAAATATTTACCTGCTTGTATCCTGTGTAAATTACACAAAGACACTTTAATGTGTATAATATTTGGGAGTGTCTATTTACACTCCTGGTACGAATAGCCTTGGCTACACAGCTGAGCTATTCACACCCTGTGACATAACAACAAAAGAGCGCTGCTCACGTGCACAAAAACATGGCGGACATTAGTTTTTAGTCAGCAGAAAGTGAAAAGAATTCTGAAAGGTTTTTACACTAATATCTGTTCAGATTAAGTTTTAGATTGAAAAGTTGTGTTTTATTTTTCATAATCTTGGTTCAGTGAACACATACAACCGTCAGTTTGTTAGTTAACAGAAATTTCGTGAATATGACGTTCAGGCCTATAAACTATATAAACTTATAAACTAAGTTTACCTGCAAACACCATTTGCAGTGGTCCTGGGTTAGCACGTGGGAGACCGGGGTTTGATTCCTGCATGATGCATTTTGGCAGAGTGAGTGTGCATGTGTACCAACGTCTCTGGAGAGAAGGCGCGCAATTTGAACAAGAAATCGGTTCTCAAACGGAAGTTTTGATTGCAACAATTAGCTACTTCATGCACCAGGGTGTAAATAGCATACAGTACTATAAACACCAGGGTACGAATAGCATCCAGTGTCTATTACACAGCTGAGCTATTCACACCCTGTTACCTAACAACAAAAAACATGTTGCTTATTTTTTTTTTTTAAATATCATTACATTGTGTGATCAATATGCCAGAATAAATGCACAGGGGTGCAAATAACATACCCTGATATTTGTACCAGACAGGGTATTAATAGAACACATTGCTGTGTGCACCGGGGTACGAATAGAATACATTGATATTTGTACCAGACGGCGTACTAATAGGACACATTGCTGTGTGCACCGGGGTACGAATAGAATTCACTTCTTATTGCACCAGGGTCAGTGTTGTGCGTGAACGAGTTCAAAAGAACGCGTTCATTGAACACGCTCAACGTTGAACTGAACGCAACACATTTTTTAATAAAGAACTTGAACGTGAATTAGTTCACATTATGTGTCATGAACGGCAGACATCACTGTAAATGAACGTTGGAATTTGTTAAGTATAAGTATATATACTTTTTTGATCCCGTGAGGGAAATTTGGTCTCTGCATTTAACCCAATTGGTGAATTAGTGAAACACAAACAGCACACAGTGAAGTGAAGCACTAATCCCAGCGCAGTGAGCTCCCTGCTACAATGGCGGTGCTCGGGGAGCAGTGAGGGGTTAGGTGCCTTGCTCAAGGGCACTTCCGACGCGGCCCACTGGTCGGAGCTCGAACCGGCAACCCTCCGGTTACAAGTCCAGAGTGCTAACCAGTGGGCCACGGCTGCCCATGTTAACTGTGACATCTGTTTTCTCTTTTGAAACGCAACGAGAGAAAGTTCCTCCCTCCTGTATTCTCGCTGGTGCCGCGATCATGTATCACCAGACAGAAATGGTTTTTGACATGTGTGTGTCACCAGCCAAGGGCCAGTAGCCTTAAGTACCAACAGATCCCAGTTACACACACCACAACACGAGATTACGTTTTTTGTAAAAATACAGATTTATTTATCATGTAATAACACATGGGTTAAGCACTCTAGACAGGAGGGTAAAAGAGCACTTATAGGGGCGGACATGTTCAGGGTTAGCCACTCAAAACCACACGCGTGTAGTCAATCCCATCTCGGAACCATAAGGCACTTCAAAAGTCATAAGCACGAATCACCACCTATTATATAATTTCACAATCCATGGACACAGCACACAGTAATGCACACAGTAATGATTTGTGACGTCAATACCACACTAAAAAAAAAAAGCCCCTTAACCGTTGCCACTACAACTCCACCCACTGCCCAGTTACTGCAGCCCACCAGCACATAAGACACAACATTCACAAACACAAAAATGAATAAGAAGAAATTATTGTCCGTTGGCGGGATCCTCCAGGCCAAAAGGAAAATAAAAAACAATAAATCAGTTCAAAGTTGGTATCCAGTCTCACCCGGGGCCTCTGGGAAATGTAGTCCGCTTCTCGGATCGGCAGTGAGCCTAGTTCTTGAAGGTGGCGTCACGGCGGCCGCGATGTTCACGCCAGCCGCGCCAGTGGAGTAGTCAACCACGGAAGCAGAAGCAGCACTGAGTCCGGCTGAAACTTTTGATGCACTCCAAGTTAAGCGTTGTCACTCAACTGCGGCTCTCCTCGGATCAGGCTCCATCTCGATAGAATCCGGCAGCACCCGCCTGGAATTCCAACACCATCGTTGAGCTACATGGACATGTGCAATAACCAAATAATACAAATAGCTCTTCCCTTTACTGTGGCGTCTGGCGTAAGATAGCCACAGCGGCTCAACGTCCTCGTCGGCAGCCACAGTCAGCAAGCAGCGGTCGGCACAGGCAGCGGTCAGCAAACAGCAAGCAGCAGGACTTAGCTTTCTCCCCTACTCCCCTGCACAGTCCCGCCCGGCTCTCTGCCTCTTATCCGAGCTACAATCACCACACCCAGCCAACCAGCGCGGTAGCCAGATGATTGCCCATCAAGGCTGGCCGGGTGTGGGAAATCGTCTAGAGCACCACGCGCGGCTTCGGGCAGGGGAAAAGAATCAGTACACAAGCACCCTACCACACAAACAACACTGTCATGGCTGCGTCCTAAGAGTCCAAAATGTCCATAACTGCAACAGTCCATATAACAATAATGTCCATAACTGCAACAGTCCTATAACACTAATGTCCAAAACTGCAACAGTTCATATAACATTGGTCTCCATATCATAATCAGTCCCCACACAACACATACACATCCTCCCCGCCCACGACATGTGCGCAATGCATTGCGGGCAACGTAGTGTCCGGCTGAGAATAGTTGAATAGCATACTGGCTTCCGCACAACGATACCCGTGATGAATTGCAGCAGAGCGGGGTATGCATAGCAACGCCGCAGAGCAGGCAACGACGAGAGTGCCAAGGGCTGGATTTCATTGCACTAAGTATAGAACTGGTCTACCTTGTCTGTACTGCTGCAAGTTTCATCACCTGGTAAGAAACCCACAATTGCAGTGTCATGAGCAAATGTCTAATGAGCAGCTTCAAAAGAACGATAGTGATTTCTAGCTCGTGTGAAAAAAAAAGTTTAAAATATCTCATGAAAAAAAAGTAAAATGAACTGAACTTTGAACTAGTTCAGAATTAAAATTGTGAACTTTGAACGTGAACTGTTCACTTTGAGCATGTATGAACTGAACTTGAACTAGTTCAGAAAAGCTGTGAACTGGCACAACACTGACCAGGGTACGAATAGCATACACAAATAGCATACACATAAATAGCCTTACCCATAATATTTCCCAGGTATTAAGTGTAGGGTTGGGCACCGAAACACGGTTCTAGTATGGCACCGGTGCCGACGCAAATGGTAGTAACTGCATCGAATAACAACGTGGATTTCGGTGCCTCATATCGGTGCTTAAATAGCTTTTTTTTTATTTTTTTAATACGAGGCATCACTGCATGTCATGCGCCATCTCTAACGTCTTGCTCTGATAGCAACACATCCATATACAGTTAGCTAACTTAAACACTACAACCAGAGGGGTGCACCACATAGGCCAGTGGACAGTGTTTGACAGCTTGCGTGAGCTCACATAGCTTACTTTAAAGTGATATCGCAAGCTCCTGTCAAAATCTAGCAGTGGGCCTAACTACACACAAGCAAAAGGCTATGAAACAACATCAACAGTAGCCTATGTTACACAATATCCTTGCTAATGCGCTAACTGGCATTTATTTGGAATGTTATCAGCAAAGTTGTAAGGTGAAAACTGTATTTCATGGTGTGTTCTAAACAACATAATGGCATATTAATCTTTCATGTGCATGAAGCCCATATAGCATCACAATGAATTTGAAGATCATGTTAAAAGTTAGCTGGCAAAAACATAAATATGTAGGTTACATACCTGATGTCACTGAGCTGTCAAAGAGGCTACAAAACCATCTCGGTACGTTATCGCTAATTAGACTCAGCTGACTGGTGTCAGCGCATAGCCATAGTTGCTGTTAAAATGCCTACTAGGCTAGCGCTGGGAACCTAAACACTTCAACACCGACATGTAGCCTAACATGTTCAAAACTATTACGTGTTATGGGTTAAGACATGACATTTCTTGAAGCATTTGGGAACACACTAAATTAACTGGAAAGTAGAGTCCCTGTTAGATTAGCAGTTTTATGGAAAGCGGTTTTAACATACCTTATGGCAAACCGCCTACACTGGATAAACTAAAAAGCAGAGCTTTAGCCTACCATTGTGTGTGCATGCATGGCAAGCTGTTTTAACATTTAAATGTATTATTTGTAGGAGCAATGAGATATTGATAGTAAATTGAATATAACAGTTCAATTTCATGTTCAAATTTGTCTTATCAATAATAAAAAAAGCAATTCATGCTTTAACCATTTAGTTTAAGTACCGGTTCAGGCACCGTTTCGGCACCGGCACCGTTTTAAAAGTATCGATATGGCACCGGTATCGGATAAAACCCAAACGATACCCAACCCTAATTAAGTGTAACCTGTGTTGTGTTGAACCGCGCGGTTCAGGCCTACACATGCCCTGACTTGAAACCGTAAACAGCAGCACCTTGGTTAGGGAGTTGAGCATGGCGACAATTAAGCTTAAAGCCCATGCCAGCACTACTCTTGAGGTGTCAGGGAATGAGACTTTACTAACGTTCCACACACACAGCTATACTAGCTGGCATCCGTTACATAAGCATGGGATACTCTGTAGATACAATACAATTTAGTTTTGAATAGCGCTTTTGTCATAACTGTGTAATGTCCAATGTGTAATGTTTGAGGGGCAGTCGTGGCCTACTGGTTAGCGCTTCGGACTTGTAACCGGAGGGTTGCCGGCAAGGCACCTTGAGCAAGTCACCTAACCCCTCACTGCTCCCCGAGCGCCGCTGTTGTAGCAGGCAGATCACTGTGCCGGGATTAGTGTGTGCTTCACCTCACTGTGTGTTCACTGTGTGCTGAGTGTGTTTCACTAATTCACGGATTGGGATAAATACAGAGACCAAATTTCCCTCACGGGATCAAGAGAGTATATATACTTAAAGGAATCTTACAGGTTAGACTGATACTAGCACAGTAGACCTGTCCATAACTTTGGCTTGGTGATTTGAGAATTAGGTTTAAAGACATGGGCGGTCAGTAGAATGAAAGACTTGAGGATGTGGAGATTACAGAGAGGCGCAGAAAGAGAGAGGGATGAATCAGAGTGAGAGCAAGGGAGAGAGGCGCCGGACAGATAACAAAAGGACTGCGAGAGACAGATCATAGAGATAGCAGAGAAAGAGTAGCTCCATGATGAGTGGGTTTGGTGTGTGTGTGTGTGGGGGGGGGGTGACTCAGTGGCACCCATGCATGATAGGGATTAGGAGGGAGGTCACACCCCGGAGGTCACTCTCGTATTTCCACTTCCTCTCCGAAGGATCAGTTCCGAGAGCAGGGAAACACATACACTCCGGAAGCACTAGTTCTCGAAAGTATTTTTGAACAGCTACGCCATTAAACAATGAAGATGCTCTTTTTTAATGTGTTTTTTAGTGTTCATAATGGCCGCTGGGTGACTCTTTTGGGGAATCACACCCCCAGGGTGAGAAAAGAGCAAGGCAGACAAGACGGGCTCTGATCAGGGGACTCGAGGGTCAAAGGTCATCTGTGTCCCTTACACAGACTCCTCTCTGGCAACACCAATGTGTTCTTCAAGCATTGGTGTCTGTTGTTAACAGTAGTAGTAGAGGTAGCAGCATGATTCTGAAGATGCACTAATTCCTATTAATAACAACTGTGGTAGTAAACGTTGCTGTAGTGTACGTAGTATGTGGTATTAGTGTATGTGGGTGCTTAGTATGTTGCATTATGGGTTGAGTTCTTATCAGGCTGCTGGCCCTTTAAGAAGCATAAAAGGGACCTGGCGAAACAGAGGTTGGTCCACCCATGTTCAATTCATAGTTTGTTCCATGTGCATATAGTATATCAGCATAAACACAACAAAATAATAGTTGTAGCAGTAGTTTTAATGTAGTATTAGTTTTACTGCATAGTTTTACTGCTTTACTGTAGTGGACGTTTTACTTGTATTATTGATTGTGGTTGTTTTCATGTGGGGGGGGAAAATAACAAACAAAAATAAAAATGGAGGCGATCTTTGTTTCCGTGATGGAACAAACTTCCCCCTTGTCTGTCCCTCCATCCATAACAGGGGCCGATGCGGACCAGTTTCTCTTAACAAACCTGCTAATTATAAAGACTTCATGGGGGCAAATATTTCAGGGGAGGAACTGGTGTATGTGTGTATGTATTTGTGTTTCTCTGTGTGTGTGTGTGTGTGTGTGTGTGTGTGTGTGTGTGTGTGTGTGTGTTTGTGTGTGTGTGTGTGTTTGTGTGTGTGCTTTCTGCCTCCAGAACCTGCCAA
>NC_063195.1:17841043-17846043 GCF_017589495.1 Alosa alosa
TTCTAGTGTGGTCTAGTCTGGTCTGTTCTAGTCTGGTCTGTTCTAGTCTGGTCTGGTCTGGTCCTGGTCTGGCTTGAGTCTGACCCTGATTAGGTGTGCATTCATTCCTTCTAGAGTCAGCGGTTTTTGGACTGCTCAACAGAACACAGTCTCAGGCCCGTGGTACCTGATTTCATGCAGATAACTAAATATTACTGCAGATAAGAAGAATGGAAAAGAAAGACAGTAGAGAAAAAAAGAATAGACAGACATGAAGTTGATATGCATTATTCAAGTATTACCACACACAGCTTATTGTGACACATATAAAAATTGGCAGGTCTTTGTGGCAACAACACATTACAGATGTACACATACACATACATGCCTTGCATACTCGGAGTATTAAACATACTCTTCAAAATCATGACTGAACAGATATCAAAGAAGGCAATCAAAAAAGGAAGGGGAAAAAAAAACACTAAACAGAACAATATCAAACTGTCCTGACCCTGTCTCTTCTGTTTCTCTCTGTGGTGTGTCCTTGTCAAACCTAATACATCAGGTCAAGAACAACATCAACAACAAAAAAGCCTGCTCCTGCTCTGTCGGAACAGTTTGCCTCCATATGCCACTGCCAGTGGCCTATTCTTTGATTGTGGTCGAAAACATTTCAGTCCGTCTCTTTAATGCTGCTATTGTCTATTTCTCCTAATTGGGGACAGACAGGCAGGCTTCTCTGTGCGTCTTCTGCTCCCTATTATTGTGTGTCCCCTGTGGGCAGAGAGTCGTGTTCTGTGACCAGAGCCGTGGGGACTGATTTGTCTCGCCCCTAACAACAGGCCCTGGCAAGGAGCTTTGGGGAGGGTTCCTGCAGCTCTAGAGGGATTCCAGTGGTCAAAGTTAGCAGCTGGAGAATTTGCCCAGAATGGGGAGAGATGGATACACACACACACACACACACACACACACACACACACACCACACACTACCATACAGTCACACACACAAACACACACACACGTATACACACACATTCCATACTGTCACACACACACACACACCCACACACTCAAACACGAACACACACACACACATACATATATACACACACACACACACACACACACACACACACACACACACACAAACCAATCTGTCAAAACTAAACATGCAGAATAAGTAGTTCAGCAATTTGATTTAACTCTGCGTGTGTGACCACAGAGATGGCAATGTACGCATCATAAAGCCCCTCCTTTGCCATGTCACTGACGAGGAGCGAGAAACAGAACCCAGAATGTTATAACAACATTTGGGGTTGCCGCGGTAACATTGGCTGCGATAAATGCGCTCCTTTATGCAGATGTGATCTAGGTTCGGTTTGAAAAGTGATGCTTTTTCAAGGAAAAATGGGTGGACTGTTTGGGTGTTTTAGTCTGTCTGTTGGGAAATGTGGTATGGTCGTCGTCTATTATGCTGTCTGTTCACAGGACAGAGGTGAGAGTGATGAGAGAGGAAGGGAGAGAGAGAGGGAGGGAGGGAGGGAGAGAGGGAGAGAGAGAGAAAGGGAAACAGAGAAAGAGAGATGGTGGGTGTATGTGTATAGCTTGAAGGAGACAGTGAACAAGAGTGAGATTATTGTTGACAAACAGGGGTACAAAAAATTATGGAAAACTGAAACAAAAAATAAAGAGAGTTAAGATTACAGTAAGACAAAAAGAGAGAAAGACCGGAGGTTTCAGAAAACAGAAAAACAGTGTATGATTACTCTCTCTCTCTTAGAAAATCAGAGTATGATTACTCTCTCTCTCAGAAAAACAGAGTATGATTACTCTCTCTCTCTCTCAGAAAAACAGAGTAAGATTACTCTCTCTCTCTCTCAGAAAAACAGAGTATGATTACTCTCTCTCTCTCTCTCTTCATTCACAACAGTTTGGAGATGATGGCATCGCTGCATATTTCCTCGCTGTTGGCTATCTCGCACACTCACACACAAGAAGGGCTCTGTGTGAATATTTAGTTTGTCAAAAAAACTCAAGAGCCTTAATAAGATGAATGATGACAGACGATCATAAATAAATAAATAGGACATTAAATCAAACCGGAGAACCCAGTGGGAAGGGCTAGAGACAGGGTTCTCCTACTGGAGAAAACAAACCCACACTTAACAAAAAAAAATGGAGGAAACTTTTGGCGTTTTGGAGGTCATTGTGGGTCTTAAGAACTGTGTGTGTGTTCATGCGTGCAAGTGTGTGTGTGTGTGTGTGTGACATTGACTACTCTTGACTGGTATGAACTCCGATTCCAAATACTGATTTTTAGTAAAAACAGAAAATCACATCTAAATAACAGGGCTTGACTGTTCCCTCTTTCTCACCAAAAGGCATTACACTAAAGGCATAACGATGGACCACCCCTGTCAGTGCAGACAAGAACTAGAGACCTCAGCGAGAGGCGATGAAACACACTGAGCCTGCCGAAGCCTTGGCAGCTGACCTCGTCCGTAAACCAGGCTTTAAGACATTGGACAACACACTTCCTTCCACAGAGTCCACCCTTGCAAACTCATACTGAAATAGTACTTGACAAACTGGGGCACCATTGCACTTGACAGGTCCTGTGGCACCTCCATTAAATAACATGGTCCGTGTTTTGTGCTTTAAGACTTTAAGACAAAACGTCTTATACCGGTAATGTGTAGTGTCTTACGTCTTAACGAGTTACAGGGCTATATCAGGGATGTAACTGAAGCATTCCGTTAGTCCGTAAAAATAGTTTAGAAGGCTGGTTTGTTTGTTTTTTCAAACGTAAATGCTGCTATTATGTCTGGCGAGCGGGGAACATAGGACCCGGGGAACATAGGGAGTGTAGCTAGTAGCTAGGGAGTGTAGCTGGTGTAGCTAGTCCCATTGATCATAGTGGAAGCTAGTTGATGCAGCAGACGCTACGTAAACGGAACGCTTCAGTTAGCCTACAGGCCTGATGTAGCCCCTTCATTATAGGCATATCTCTTTCTTTTTTTTAAGTCATAAAATGTTTAAATCATAACACATTCAGAAGCTGAGGCCAGCTGGACTACTCTGAGTCCAGCTGGCTGCCGCTGAGTTAGAGAACGACCGATCAATTGGCCTGGCTTTGGATGTACCTCAAAATGCAAAAATAAAACACAATAGGCTACACCTCAAACCATGGACCCAGGTTACTGTATACCTACTGCACTTTTCCCGATTTACACACATATAAAATGTCATTGAAGTCCTCCATAGTCCTCCTTCTTTCATCTTTTGGGGGTTCAGCATTACTTTGCTAGAGAGAATGGTCGGAGCACTGGAACACAGCACTGCAGTCCATGATGTTTGTCTGTCGTTTAGCGATGACCACTCAGCAAGGGTTGAGAGACAATTCCGTTTGAACTGCGAGAAGGACTCCCCTTGTGTTCATTTCATTCGCAATCCATGGATGAAGTTGTTTTGTGGGGGTGGGGGTGGGGTGATGTCTTTGAGGTAGGGATGTACGATATTGGATTTCTGTCGATATTCGATGTGTGGATATTTTCAAACTCATTTTTGCCGATCGCTGATCCCAATACACATCTTTTTTTATTTTGTTTAAATGTCTCATGTACTAAAATTAACTAAATACTGTTATTGTGATAGCCTAGTTGTTGCAGATACAGGCGGAAAAAAAACCCATTTCCTTTCATCAGACAGGCTTCATCCTATTTGAACAGATTTGTATGAAGCTTCCTCTGAAACCCTAATAGGTTGTGCAGATTATAGTCTTGCCGATTTACCTGGCAGAAAATACAATTCCTAAGACGGTACCTACCGATACCAATATCGTACCAATGATATCGTGCATCCCTGCTTTGAAGAGTGAAAGGCTTTTTTTGGAAGGGGCAAGTGTCTCTCCTTAAAAGTACCTTGTGCACACCCCAACCCCTCCACACACACATACACACACACACACCATACACCAGCTCTCTCCTTCAGTCCTGTCTGGACACCTTGTAGAACCTGAGTTCAGAGACCAGAGACGTCCAACCTGGCCTACCTGACCAAGGACCATGACTCTCAGACACCATGGGTGAGATTCTTTGTCCTTTTTTCACCAAGATTATATATTTTGTTTCTGTATTCCAAACAAATACAGAAGAGGTGGGGGATTGTCATATGAACACCCCCCCACCACCACCACTACCACCACCTTGTTTATCTAGACCCCCCATTTCTCCTCAGTCAGTCCCAGCCAAAGTCCTGCCCTGTCATCTGGTAGAACTTGAGGTTGAAGGGCCGGTAGAACTCCCTGAGCCTCTGCAGCGCCTCCTGCGGGATGGGTGGGTGCGTGCGGCCCTTGGACTTGCCCAGGCAGCGCGGCCGGCTGCTGCCCTCCGGCTTCTTCAGGCACGGGAAGCCCTTGGTCTGGTTGAAGTAGAAGTGCTTGGCGCCCACCACGCGCTTGAGCCCCAGGAAGTCCTGCACGCGGGCCATCTCGCCGGCCGGGTCGCTCACCAGCCGCTCGCCGCTCACAAACAGGAAGCGCCCCAGCGGGAAGTAGCGAGCCACGCCTCCAGGTGCTTGGCGTAGACGCCGATGCGCACCGCGCTCCAGGAGGTGTCCACCACGCCCCGCAGTGACGACGACGACGATGACGATGACGACGCCGTCCCGTTCTTGAAGGCCAGGGCCTGGAAGGACGGCAGGCCCGGCGTCTTGCTGAGCGTCTGGGCGTAGTCAGAGACGGCGCGGGTCACGGGGTCGCGCACCACCACGATGAGGCGCGTGTGGCGGCTCATGGCGTGGACCCGCCGCGGGGCCTCCCACGTCACGAAGTAGCTTGGTGTCTTCTCCATGGTGATCTGGCCCTCCAACGTGCGTGGCATCAGACTCCTGACAGAGAGAGGGAGAGTATAAGTATAAGTATAATTATAAGAGGGAAATGTGGTCTCTGCATTTATCCCAATCTGCGAATTAGTGAAACACACGCAGCACACAGAGAGGTGAAGCACACACTAATCCCGG
>NC_063195.1:17856043-17866043 GCF_017589495.1 Alosa alosa
CTCAAACACACACACACACACATGCACACACTCAGACAGTAAGAGTGATGACTGCCTGGCTCGACAGGGTTAAGTGCAAGCACAGGAGTTTTGTCCTGCGGTACAGAAAAAGTGACTCACCCTTTCTCTCTCTCTCTCCTCTCTCTCTCTCTCTCTCTCCCTCTCTTTCTCTTAATGTCTTCTGCATTAATGCACTCAACCATGACGCTCTAATCCTGGGCCCCTCCACATGGTTGAGGTATGGAGCAACAGGCATGGGCCAAGACCGCACAGAGGTGCCTGAGGCCCTCCTGTCTCGCCAATGTATATATATATATATAAAAGTGATTATTTAAAGAGTTAGTCTTTAATGTCAAGTCTGTTAAAAAGACCAACGAGCCCTATACAGTTCATTTGTTTATAAAAGTTTTATGATATATATATATATTATATATATATATTTTCAACACTAATTCAAGCTCTGCTACTGTCGTCTTTATACGTCTGATCATAACACCGAACCGTATGTTGTCTATTTGACTTCAAGTTTTCAAAATCCATGAGAAAAAAGTTTTTGAAACAGTAAATTTCCAGCTAAACGACTGTCATGCTGGTATTTTTTGATGATAAAAGAGTATAATTATCCAGATCTAAAAGGGAGCAGGCATGTTTTTATTTCCAGTGATCACTAAGAGACGATGGGACTCTCACGCAGAAGACTGGAAATCACTTGGACATCAATGCCAATCCCTACTGCCCCGCAGCCAGGAGCCTACTGCACTTCCCATCTACTGAGCACTCTGTCAGAGTGTTGGTCAGACACTCAGGTGGCAATGCCAAGGATATGGATCTACAGCAATAAGGTCCACTCGGCCCAGATCTGACATGCCCTGTGGGGTACATCTATTGGGAGTAATGCATTCAGCACATTTATATGAAGGCCTTCTGCATATATTAATAAATATAATGTATAAATATAAAAGGTAATACACCTATTTTTAAATATATCAAATGTAATGTCACACATTTTCTTTCTCACTATGTCCGGCTCTAAAACATATGGTGAGTTTGAGGAGGAGTTGAGGTAATGTTTGGGTTTTGATGGGCTGTGGCTACTACAAGCAGTACTGATATGGAATGTTTTGACTGCGACGTATTGGAATGTTTTGACTGCGACATATTACACGTTTGTTTGTTTGTTTTTGTTTGTCTCCTTTTTTTGTTAGTGTCCCTCCTCTCTCGACAGCCAATTGGGCCGGTCCCTCTATTTCAACTTCCTTATTAGAGTCTCTCGAGTTTCATGGAGGAAATCCTGCTGCCACTTCCTGGTTGTTGGTTTTCCTTCGTTGGTTTCCTGTTCTGTCCCTGTGGTTAGTGCTTGTCTCTCCAGTGATTTGTGTACACAGGAGTACACCCCCTGGCTTCTTTGATGCCGTGGCCCGTAGAAATGAAAACTTATTGACCGAGCTGCTGGTCACTGTGGGTCAGTTGTCTTCGAGGTGGAGAACTCCTCAGAGAAGCTCTCTTTAGCATGGCATGTTATCCTGCCTAAATGCAGGGGCTCTTTCACTACGTTACTCATGCCAAACAACCTGAACAGAATTTAAGTGTGTGTGAGGTGCTCACCGACGGTATAAGTTCAGTTCAACAAAAGGAACGTTTTGTGGCAAACTCAAAACTTTATATGCAATAGTTCTTTTTTATTTTCACCAACGTTTCGGCCTAAACCTTCGTCAGTGTAATTTGTAACATTTGTTTCCGCAGTTTTTTTCTGTTCCTCATGTGCTTCCCTGTGGTCCATGAAGTTACGTAACTTTAAAAAGACCTCGAGGAACAGCAAACAGTGACAAGGACAAATGTACAGGGTCAGGGATCCAACACAGGATGGAGAAGAGCTTTTAAACTGGTCAAATTCACAGGGTCAGTGATCCAACAAAGGATGGAGAAGAGCTCTTAAACTGGTCAAATTCACAGGGTCAGTGATCCAACACAGGATGGAGAACCTAAACTGGTCAAATTCACAGGGTCAGTGATCCAAAACAGGATGGAGAAGAGCTCTTAAACTGGTTAAATTCACAGGGTCAGTGATCCAACACAGGATGGAGAAGAGCTCTTAAACTGGTTAAATTCACAGGGTCAGTGATCCAACACAGGATGGAGAAGAGCTCTTAAACTGGTTAAATTCACAGGGTCAGTGATCCAACACAGGATGGAAAAGAGCTCTTAAACTGGTCAAATTCACAGGGTCAGTGTCTGGCTGTGGATGTATAGATGGAAGAGGTGCAGGTGTCTAGTGAGGGGTGGGGTTGGTGCTGCACACACACACACACACACACACACACACACACACACACACACACACATCTTGGCCTTTAGGGGTCCAAATGAGACCATACTGTACTCAAAACCACTTCCATTGCCTCCTCTCTCTCCCACACTCCTTCTCTCTTTATATCACTCTCTCCCTCTCTATCTCTCTAACCACTTCCATGTCTGCCGTTGTGACTACCACAGTAGGAGCGCTCTCTCTCTCACACACGGACTACTTCTCTCTGTTCTTATCCTCTGTCTCACTCTAATTCTATCTTTTATTCTAAACTTTCTCTTTCTCTGTTACTCCACTGTCCCTTCATCTCCCTTCTCTCTTCTTGTGTCTCCCTTTCTCCCTCTCTCTCTCCCTCCTTCTCCCTTCCTCCCTTACTCTCTCTGCCTCTCTCTCTCTCCCTCCTTCTCCCTTCATCCCTTACTCTCTCTCGATCCATCTTTCTCTCTCTTCCCTCAGCTCCGGGTTGTGGTTTCTCAGAGGCCCAGCCTTGATGGGCTTTTAAGACTGAACTTTGGAAAAGAAAAATCAGACTGGGTGGTTTGATGAGGCCAGGATGGGTTATGTGTGTGTGTGTGTGTGTGTGTGGGTCAGGTGTGGGGGGTGGGTGGATCGGGAGGGGGTGTTCTCCTATGCTAGAAACAGGGGTGCAACAGGGGAGGCGGGGTACCCTGAGACATTCAGGGGGCTCCTTCTATTGAACAAGGGCCCCGGCGCATGCTAGTCAGAATAGATTCCATGGATTTCGACTGTAGTCCCGGAGATTTTTTACAAGGAGAGAGGGGGGTGGGGATAGCAAAATGTCTTGGAACGCCACCAGCTGGATATGTTTGAACATAAGAGGGAGCGAAGGAGTGTAGGAGGGATGGAGAGAGGGAGGAGAGGAAAGAGAGAGAAAAAGAGGGGTCCAAAGAAAGGGGGAGATCGTTTAGAATGAAAGAGAAGGCGAGGACAGAGGCATATACTTTATCCAACTTTTTATTTTTAAATTTAAACCACTGAAATCCTGAGTGAAAATGCTTGATTCTTTTAACCCTGATTAAAAAATCTATGTATTTGCCCAATTTCATATGATATAATGTGACCGGTGTTGGTGGTAACATGTTTATTCACACTGAATAACATTTATTACAATTTTGTTAAGTGTTGGTACAGCTCGATGGTGTTTTATGCCCCCATCGTCGTCTTCCAGGCAGTGCTGACTTAAAGGCACCTAATCCTAAACCTAACCTAACCTTAACCCATGCCTAACCCTAGTGCCTTCCAGGCAGCGCTGCCTTGAAGACAATGTTGGGGGCATAAAACACCAAGAAACGTTGGGACAACCCAGTTTTGAACCCATAGCGCAGGGGTCACCAAATGGCGGACCGTGGTCCGAGTCCGGACCCTGACGTGATCCTAGATCCTAGATTTTCACGTAAGATTTCAAAGCTGCGCTAAATGTTTTGTTGGTTAGGATAACAGCATTTACTTCAGGAGCTTCAGGAACTATCATTTCGCTTGCTGCTACTCAGCCAGTGAAATCTGTGAATTCTGAAAAAGTCGAGTCAGTGAGTAAAGTAGCTTACTATGGAGAAGAGACTGATAGCCTGAAATGAGCGAGGAGGAGACGGGACGAGAAACAATCAGATGGATATCTAAGTTAACGATAAGTAAGTTATTTTCAAATCATCGATTGCTCAAAGAGGAGAAAGCTAGACAGCGAGAACAGAGCTTTATATATCGATACGGGGGCAATACCACGCAAAACTGTCACGTCCGTAACGCCAACTAAATATGGATGTGACAGTTTTGCGTGGAATTGCCCTGGACCTCTACATATTCTGAGACAGGCGATTTTTAAAATTTGAAGCACCCTTTACTAGACAAAGCATATTTTGAGCAAGCATAGGGTAGGCTAGGCCCATTCAACAGTGAACTGAGACCACAGAATATTTTACGCTTTCCAGGATTTCGGGTCAACATAAAAAAAACTAAAAAAATAAAATGAAACTTGCTGATTAATGGGTTCAAGAAACCAGCTGTGGAATATCCATCCTTGTCTCAGCTCAAATTTTATTTGAAGTTAATCTTAAAAATAGCCAAGGCTACTCAGTTTTTCTCCCCAATTACTCTTATCTTGCCTTATTTCTCCTCATTTTGAATGTTGCCTTTTAGGCTACTTATTTTATTTCACATTAAACATTAGGCCTAGGCTCAATCCATCCATCCTAATATATACATACATACATACATACATAGCCTAAACACGCGCATTAAACATTATGATGCTCCGGACCTTTGCTTGAGGAAATGTTCCGTAACTGGACCTCGCTGAAGATTAATTGAATACCCCTGCCATAGCGGTTCACAACTCAGTCCTTGTTTAAGAGAGTGTACATTTTTCATTTGTATACCACCGCAGATGACTTGCAATACGTTTTTAAAGTATATCTTTAGTTCTCTACATCTTTAGTTCTCTATATCTTCAATTCTTTTTCATGCCTTTTGCTCAGAAAGGACAGTGAAGAGTGACAGGAAGAGAGATGGGGTGGGATCGGGACAGAACCACCGGCCAGACTCTCGAACCCGACTCCACGTGGGCACTTGGACCCTATTATTATGGTATGGACGCTGCAGCAATTATGGTATGGACGCTGCGGTTGCCTGTGCCACATCATTTGCATTTTTCTTTAGTAGTTTCCTACATCCACTTTAAAAATGCAAATATATTGGACGCAAACTCAGATGTGGGACCAGAGGAACCTGGCAGGAGATGAGATGAATAAGAAGGATAGAGAGAATGAAAGAGAGAGAAGGAATGAAGAGGGGGAGAACAGAAGGCTGTGTGTGTGTGTGTGTGTGTGTGTGTGTGTGTGTGGTGTGTGTGTGTGTGTGTGTGTGTGTGTGTGTGTGTGTGTGTGTGTGTGTGTGTGTGTGTGTGTGTGTGTGTGTGTGTGTGTGTGTGTGTGTGTGTGCCTGTGTGTGTGTGTGTGTGTGTGGTGTGTGTGTGTGTGTGTGTGTGTGTGTGTGTGTGTGTGTGTGTGTGTGTGTTGTATGTGTGTCTCAATGGGGCTGCTGCTTTGCCTGTCTTGTGGCTGGTGCCACGGCAACCAACCCGATGTGGATTGACATTAGAGCACATACATGACTTCAACTGTAAAAATCCTACAGAAAGAGAGAGAGAGAGAGAGAGAGAGAGAGAGATTGAGAGAGAGAGAGAGGCGTGTAGTAAAAAGGCAGAAAAAGACATGTGAAGGGAAGATAATTTATTATGTGTCTTTGTGTCTGTGTGTCTGTGCAAGACATACTACACATATATGTACATGAACATGTACTGAACGTAAAAGCGCTTAAGGTTTTTCATGCACTTGAAAGAAAGAACAAAAAAAAAAAAAAAAAAACTGAAAACACTATCTCCCCCACGGCATACAGGCCCAGAGTTCCTGTGAGGCTCTGGCCCACTGAGCTTACTCAGCATCCGTTATTAGCACCAGGCTCCTAAGCTATTAGAGTTGCATCGTAAAAGCCGACCGCTGCAGCGCAGACTCCAAACCACACCGACTCACTCATCCTTTTATCTGGTCGTGTTCCCCGAGTCTCCCAGGCGCCCCCACACCAGGAAGAGATTTTCCGGCGGACTAGCTTTCATATGGGAACGCCTAGCTGAGAGTAGAGGAATATGTTCACACACACTAGGAATGGGATAGAGGGAGGGGTGGAGGGGGGTTGCATTGCTTATGTTTACTTGTTTATGTTTACAGAGGTTTTGTTTAAAGGTGCGGTCTGTGAAATGTGAGGTCAGCAGTCTATTGCACCACTTCTTGAGGCAACATGGCGACTGGCTGGAAGAGTGAATAGCTTGTTCCGAAAATGTCTCCAGAGCCAGGACTGTGAATGAGTTTCTTTGACCGCACAGTACACTTACCCATCCCTCTATATGGCCTTGCCTTGTGTGTGTGTGTGTGTGTGTGTGTGTGTGTGTGTGTGTGTGTGTGTGTGTCTAAGCATCTCATACGCACATGTGTTGAGTGCTAAATCGTTTCGAGCTGTAAATTTTGTGATTCCCTCAGCAGATCACAAACTGAGGAGAAACTCATCTGCATTCACTTCCAATACTTTTTACACAGACCGCATAACTGAGCACGTCTGACTAGCACGCGGTGTATGACGCAGATATTACCCACATATCGAGTCACAGCGTGTGGTGTCCTCCTTCCATGACGCACAGCATGTAACATTCGTATTACACAGAAATAAATTATCAAAATCATGCTCGTAACACACTAGTGTCAGTCAGGCTATATCGCTATGGATGGGTTTGAAGCGTGGGCCTGGGGTCTACAGTCACAGGGGATTCCTTCAGGTAACCTCTATACTAAAATATTCAAGACCTGAACATTTCCCAGAGGTGTTGTAGTCAAAATTACAGTTAACCCCCCCCCCCCCCCACCACCACCACCACCACCTTCCCCTCCAAAATATTGGGAAACCATGAGGTATTCTACAGATCCAGTCATTCTAAACACGACTGCTTTAAAGATACATTGTATTGTTTCATTGTCGAAGATAAACACGTTTACATATAAGCCATCTCATAGTAGTACAAATTATACAGTAACAGAACACATTATTATGTGTAACAGTGTATTATATTATTCCAGTAGAATTCATTTATCAATTTAAGTTTAATTTGGATACAAATGTAAAGGACGAAGGCCCTACACAGAAAACGACAGTTAGCGCCCATAATACATAATTACATCCATGATTAGCATCGTTTGCACTACAGTAGCTTTAGAGAAAACACATCTGCCAAATACCATAAACATACATGTAAACACAAACACAAACATCACCCCTAAACCACGCCTCCTTTTCACCTTCAAGTTACCGAGGCGATTGGTGGTCGCCGGTCGAACACCCGACACGGTCGACACCACTTTCTCGATAATCACTCCAGTGTCTGAAGCAACAACTCATCACGTGAACACGCATGACAAATTACCTTTTTTTTTTTTAAGGGGGAAGTGAAAAATGAATCTCGGGTGCCGCCCTCTTATTACCATGCCTAATTGAATTCTCCTCATTTTCATCATAGACAAAGAACATCTAATGGCTGTTATCAAAGGGTCATTTGTTTTAGGACGTTTACAGGCGAATAGAAAGGGAGAAGTGAGTTCAAGGTCCATTTCTCCACCGATCGGAAAAACAGGACTCTCAGGATAAATCCATCGCTGATTTAATGATACTGAGGCAGCTGACAAGCTGAGAAATTTATCAGGCCCAATCAATAAGGGAACCGTCACAGTTCACACCAGATCGCTCAATGTATATTTCTTTTATAATGGGAATGAGAGAAATGAGTTTGTGTGTGTGTGAGTGTGTGTGTGTGTGTGTGTCCTGTGTGTATGTGTGTGTGTGTGTGTGTGTGTGTGTGTGTGTGTGTGTGTGTGTGTGTGTGTGGTGTGGGGGGGGAGAGAGTGAGTGAGTGAGAGAGACTGAAAAAGAGAGAGCGCTGTAATCATTTTTATCCGAGCACAGTACATATTAGAGGAGGATTTATTAATATTTAAGTGGTTCTTAATGGCAAAGCACATTTTGATGAATACATGACTTGCTGAATAGTTGTCGTGCGGTCGATGCCTCCGTGATCGCATGCCTCCGCAGACTTTTCCATTATCCTGGTCCATATTAATAATGACCTTATTTGGCACCACTCACTATGATGGTTTGGATATCATATCTGACATTTCTAGCATAGAGAAGATTTAAAGGGTTAGATAGATAGATAGTTATATATAGATAATTATTACAGATAGGGCACTTCATTGTTATTTGGCATTTCAATACAGTTACATGTAGCCATTTTACAAAACTGTTCAGAGACCTACACTTAATGTTCAATTGAATCGCTATATTTAATGTGTAAAGTGTACATTGTACCTTGAAATGTTAAAATTACACAACTGAATTCAGTTCAGTTGACTTCTAGACAGTTGTAACAGCAAGATGAAATGCACAGCACTTTCAACTCAACTATGAAATTATGGTAAATGTGTTTATCTAAAAACAAATAATAAATCACTGTAAATAAATAAATCAATCTCTAGAAAATGATGATCTGATTAAAGTCTGTCCACCATCAGTAATGACAAATTCATACGCACTTCTGGGCAGCGCCTGTCGCCGATACACTGACAGCTCTCTGCTCCAGTACCTCGCACTGTTTTGATGTAAACGCCGCACGGGTAATGCGACCTAAGGGAATGATGCTGCGTCCCTGCCGGTCTATCAAAGGTCAGAGGTCATTGGATTGACGAGCTGTCAGAACGGTAATAACGACAACCCCCCAGGAGAATGAGTTTTTCCTCCGTACAGTGGTATCCATCTCCCCCCCCTCCACTTCCTCCTTCTCTCGCTTTCCATCCTCATTCATCACGCCATTTTTTTTTTTTTTTTTTTTTTTCACGCCATCTTTGATTACACCAAAATATTAATCCTGCCTACTTATGGCTCTGGGATATGCTGACGTGGCCCTCACAGATATGTTTCTTTAATCTGACGGCACTCGGATGGGGACGGGACGCCATGTGAAGCTCATACCACAGAAATGAATAATGTGTTAATTATCCAGGCGCTGGCCTGGCGTGTAGGCACTTCTTATCAAATGAGCTATGGTCGTGAGATTGATCCGCAATAGGATATACTGTAAGACCAGCTCAGACCTGCTTTGGTGGATATATACGTTCTTTATGTATCTTGGCTGTGCACATACACAGGATCATAAGAATGTTTTTAATTTGCTGAACTACTAGACATGAACTACTATGCATTACTGTCTTCATTCCAAAGGGGATGGTAGATTTATGTGTTTTTTTTTATCCACATTTTTCCAGGGAAGGTGGCTCTTCCTTGTATCCTCCCTTTCTACCTCTAACTACTACATAACTCCTATAATGTCTCATATGGAGATGCTAGTAAACAGGCTATCCCAGCTTATGACCAACACTCGTCTCAAAACACTCCAGTACTACACAAGGGAAATCCAGAGTCTGCTTTTCTATTATTTATCATATTCATGTAGATGTCATGGATTGTTTTGCAAGTGCTATTGTTAGGTATGTCATTTGAAGTTTGTGAAGGGTAATGTTTAGGTCTTCAACAATGTCAATGTTGTAAGTATTAGATAACCTATACTGTCTCCTAAGAAGATGCTGGTGAACAGGCCATCGCAGCTCCTCAAGGAACTCAGCCTATAGGTCATCACAACAACAGCATCACAAGTATTATCGCTCTGAATGCTTGTTGGGACAAATGTGGCATTGGGACAATGCACACACACATTCACACACACACACACACACACACACACACACACACACACACACACACACACACACAGCATAGTGTAAGCATGATACAACACTGGACAGCGTGTGATCATGTGTCAAGAAGTCTTAATGAGTTGGCCAAACTGTTGCCTTGTGGGAAAAACACGGATAAGCCGTAGCTGTGCAACTCCCGCTAACTCGCCATTGCCATCGAGTCGAGGTAAACAGATCATTGTGTAATCTGATGTCCTCCTCAGCTCTGCATGGCTCCCGCGAGTTAAGCCGCGATGCAAAAACGGGATAAGTCATGTCCATTGACTGGGGGCCCATTGTCCATCACACAAACGGCTCCTTGTGTCGCCGAAGCCAATACATCTGAGCCGGC
>NC_063195.1:17871043-17878543 GCF_017589495.1 Alosa alosa
ATCAAATCCCTGAGCAACGTTCAATACTCGGGTTTACATAACTTCCACGCTGTTTAAATAACCGCTACTCCAAAGCCAAACACCTCTACAGACTTCCTTTAAACGCCTCTTTAAATGTGCATTAATTAACGGTTTCCCTTTGCGTGCCACACATTTAACAGTCTACAGCTAATTACAGCACGTTTTATCGTTTAATAAAGACGCGGGACCATCGTTCACAAAACAGCCAATTAGGTAATGAATGACGACTGTTAGCGGGTTCACTTCAGTACATAAATGCGATTGGTTGTGTAATAAATTGCAAGATGAGGCATGCGTCGCCAGCTACTATTGGAATTCTGTGTACTTTCCACGCTCGCTCTTCTGAACCTCTTTAAGTATAATCAGCGTGACATTTCAAAATTTCGAAATCAAGGGGACCCTTGTAAGTTTGTATGGCAAGTGACTTACCTATACCATTCGAGACCTTTGTCGTAGAACCTGTCAAAGAAGTGTGGCTCCGCTCCAACCGCCCGAACATCGGGGTGAATCCGGAGAAACTCGAGGAGCGCCCGAGTGCCCCCTTTCTTCACGCCGATGATTATCGCCTGGGGGAACTCCTTGGTCCCAAAATTGTTTGACACTGTAATGTTACTGCTGGAGGAGGACTCCATCGTCTGTGCGCGGTTGCCGGGTGGCCGCTGGTTAGTCGCGTCTTCGCTCTCCTGCCAGAGCGACTCAAGTCCGTTCGACAGTGGAAGTTCGCGGAGGACAGAAATGTTCCACTGCGCTCCGGCTCGGTGGCTTTGCGAGAGATGCACCGGTCCGTCAACGGTGTGAACTTTCCCTCTCAAACTTTGCTGGTCGTACAAGGGTCGAGGCAACGACTCGCAGTATCCAGTCAGGCAGTAGAACAAATAGGTGACGATAATGATCATGGTCAAAAAGACAGACACTTTGGACTGCACCTTCAGGTGTCCGAAATTGAACCTGGGTCTCCAATTGCCCCATCCCATGAGTCGCTATCCTGAGCAAAACACAAGCTTCCAAACATACCTCACATAGTCTCGACTTGGCCCCGAAAACATTAAGGACGCGCAGGCAGCTGTCCAAAATTAAGGCACAATATGCCTAAAGTCAGTCGAGCAATCCTACACCGTCTGAAAAAATGCCACAACTTCTTATGAATTGGCATTTTAGTTCGTCGGGTTAGGGAGACTGTTACCCACTCACTCTCTTGACTTTACCCACATAAAGTCTGCAAGCATGTAAGTCATGCACTTTTAGGAGCTCCGGCAGTTGGGTTGACGCGTCTGTCTCTCTCACTCGCTATGCCAGTCCCCCCCGGTGACCAAGGTTACCGAAGCACAGCAATCGTCGTTAGAGGCAAGGAGACCACGCCCTGTTGCTACCAACCACTCCCTGCTCCCTTTTCTATTTCTGCGTGCTACTGTATAACACCAGTAATTAGCGCCGCACTGAAACCAGTTAGAGCTCAAGAACGATCGACCCAGTGGCCTTAATGGAATTACACCAGAATAATAACGGTCACATCATAGGCTTCTAATATGGCTTTTATGGTCTCTTAAGTGCTTAGGTTATGTATTACTATAGAGGCAATTACATTTGAATAACTGCTGTTGACATTAATACACCAATAAAAATAGAGTAGCTCCTCATGTCTGGACTTGAAGACATTTTTAAAAACGTTCAGCATGCAGCAGCAATAGCACTTCATTAGGCAGAAAGTGGCTTTCAATCACTGCTAATTGCACTTACATGTAAATATACTGTACACCTATATGGCTAAATGTAATGATAACCTACATATTATTTTATATTTGTGCCTACCTATATAACTGTAAGTTTATACAATGTGTGAGAATGTGTCATACAAAACTCCTGACACACAGAGACAGAGGAAAAGTTGGACTATTTTCTGACCTGATCAAAGTTCGCCGGGGAGGAACCATGCAGTCGAGGTTGGAGTGAAATGTTATCTAAGGTATTTATATGGCCACCACTGTGTTTATGTGCGCTTAAGCTCAACGTGTGTGTCCTGTGACACACACAGAAGCAAGGGGGCAAAGATAGACAGTGAAAACTTGCTTATTTAAAGGTAAAGGACCCCAGTGGGTGCACATTATACTGTACAAGAGCATGAAGCTTCATTTTTGACAGTATTATCTCGTGAGAAAAGAGAGAGTGAGAAAAGAGAAAGGAGAGTTGTGAGCCCTGCTGACATGACATTCCTGATGAGCCACCTGTTCCTCACACACACACACACACACACACACACACACACAGTCTTCTCTCTGTCCCTCTCTCACTTTCTCTTGTTTTTTCTTTTCTTTTTCTTTTTACATGCATTCTCCATCTCTCTCTCTCTCACTTTCTCTCTCTCTCACTCTGTGTGTGTGTGTGTGTGTGCGCGCGGCCATGCCACACTCTCCCCTGAAAAGGTGTGTGTTGTGGGGGTCCCCCAGACTCGGTGGTGCCTGGCTCCCCTTCGTGGCTAAAATAATGTCTGCCCTCAGGTCTGCCCGTCAGCCTCCCCGACAGGACCACCCGTGAAGCCCCATCCCACTGACAAATACCCTCAGCAGCATTCTATAGCGCCCCAACCCACTGACCAATACCCTCAGCAGCATTCTGAGACCTTGAATTTCCCCTGGGGATCAATAAAGTATATATCTATCTATCTATCTATCTATCTATCTATCTATTCTATAGCCCCAACCCACTGACCAATACCATCAGCAGCATTCTATAGCGCCCCAACCCACTGACCAATACCCTCAGCAGCATTCTGAGACCTTGAATTTCCCCTGGGGATCAATAAAGTATATATCTATCTATCTATCTATCTATCTATTCTATAGCCCCAACCCACTGACCAATACCCTCAGCAGCATTCTATAGCGCCCCAACCCACTGACCAATACCCTCAGCAGCATTCTATAAATCTAATCCATGTCGAAGGGATGACGAAGAGAGGAAGAGGGAGTTGTGTAATTATAAATGCTTTGGTAATACACTGTTATTTTTGTCACCCCAAGAAAGCCTATTTGAGCATATGCTCAAATGATGAAGAACCATTTCTTGGTTCTTATATAATTGAACTAAATTCAAACAGTCACTGAAGATTTAATCCACACAATTCTCACATCACACCTTTAAAAAATAGTTTTATTGTGAGAAAATGGATAGACATTTAACATGAATTAACATGGAAAAAAAAAAAAGAATCCGTCCACAACATGTCATCAATTGCCACATACAGTGGGCATCGCTTCAAATGACCACTTCATTCACAAGACACGCTGGCAAAGTGAAGCTGGCGTGAAGCTTTAGTACCACTTTCAGCCACTGTCGCCGCCTGCCACTGTACATCGCCGCCTGCCGTCCCTTACATAATTGTTGCCGGTGAGTAATCCCAGCCTACGAATTCAATAACAAAATAAATCATGCATAATTAAACATTACCTCGATTTAGGCTACTTGGGTATGGCTTAAGGCTTGACTACACGAAAATCGAAATCGAAATTGGCTGTCTACATTATTGTCAAAGTGTTGGGGTTAACGCAACTACGCAAATCAAAACAGTGGTGTGATAATTGAGCCAGTAGAGAAATAACTGTTCAGAATTAATCTGTAGCCTTGGGTAGGCTTCTGCAGAAAACAATGTTGTTGCCGATTTAATACTATCTGGCGGCGTTTTTAACAGGCTACATAATAGAGGCTTAGACAACTATGACCCACGCTTTGGGTTTCTCAAAATTAATTTGCCCTACTTCTTGACTGCAATGTAGTCAATTGACTGCTTTGACATGTCATTTTATTTTTCTGTACAATAAACAATTACATCTGCTTTATGCCGCAGAATTACATTCATATTTGGCTGACTGCAAACGGCCCACTTCCATATTCCAAGATTAAGATAGTATGAAGTGCTTTTTTGTATAGGCTACTATCATAAAAAATAGTTCAAACGAATAGCTATTTGCAATTTGACAAAACACTGGTCCTCATTTTATGAATCGAGACCATATGAGCCTGTTGCATTTAGATAGATGTCCGAAGTCACGATAATGTTTGAAAACCACTGGCTCGTAATCACAATAATTTAACACACGACAGTTGATAACCTACTTCATCATGTCCCCATGCCTACATTTTTGTGAGTAGCATAGAGATCGTTACAAACAATAATGTATGGCTCTCCGCTTGGGACATCGACAACTTATATTTTAATAGACTACCGTCGAAGATGCTGACTTGCAAAAGCCTCGGATAACACGTTATCTCCACTATCATCAGTCATGATCCTTGATCAAAGTGGGGAATGAAATAAAAAGTTTGAGAACCACTGGCTTAACAAGTTACCTACAGTCCAGAACACAGAATCTGTTGCAATATTCTGATGATCGGTGATGATATCGGCAAATGTTTGTTTTCCAAAGTAAGAATTTCACTTCACCATGCACCTTCGACAATACCTGGCCTACCTGGTATCATTACAAACATTATTCTGTGTCCTAAAACTGGCATATTTTATGGCATTGTGTCATGTAAGTTCGTTGCAAAAATCTAGAGAAATGTGTGAGGTGGTCAGCGGGGGGACAAATTGAGACACACATTGGATTGTATGTTATTACTTGAACATTCCACACTATCCACAGCTGTGGTAGGCCTATCAGGGCAGGAGGATTACTGTCACAAAGAGGCTTTATATAAAATTCTTCAACAGAAGGCCTCGAATGTTGTCTTGTTTGTGGAGCTTTGCTTTTGTCAGCTTTCTGTAATTTAACTTCATTGAAAATGAGGGCTTCCCTCAATGACCCTCGAGAATAAATAAAGGTTGAATGAATGAATGAATGCAGGCTTGCCCAAAATAAAGGCATGTGGTTTGCGCGAGCCTACAGTAAATAACAGACAGAATGTGTGTTATGATGCTTTTTTTACGAGCAAGATGTTTTGGTAGGCTACCCTCTCAATTATCATCTGCATGTTCTTAAAATAACAATGATCATCAGTAATATTCGACCATTAATTTGGGTAAATGGGCAAGCGTGACCACCTTGATTGGCTGATTGGCTGATGATTGTAACGCGGGCATGATTCCAAACACCTCCCTTACGATGATGAGTGACAGGTCTCAGAATCGTCGCTACACAAGGACGGAAGATGATGAATAACTGGGGCCGTAGGCTATTCACAAAGGCTTTTATCTTACTACTAGAGTAGGCTACTCCTAAATCGCACTTAAAGATTTTAGATTGGAGTTTTCTCTTAAAAGTTATTCACAAAGCCTTTCAGACAACTCCTAAACTAGGAGTGAGTCTTCGTGGCTATGGATGACGTCATTACTCATGCACGAGCTTGACTGAAGTGACCACCTTGATTGGCTGACGATTGTAAACGGGAATTCCAAACACCTCTCTTCCGATGATGACTGACAGGTGACAGGTCGGAGAATGCGTAAGGCTACACAAGTAGTCGCCGAAGGGCCGGAAGATGATTAATAACTGAATAAAAAGGCCTAGCTTAAATTAATAAAGAGTAAGGCCAAACAAATAGCTTAGTAGCCCTAATGAAACATAGGCCTATGGATTGATGCAGTAGCCTACCTTTGCAACATTATTAAATGAATCTGTCACCATATCCCTAGGCTACGTTTGCAAAGAGGAGAACATTTTAATTTGATTCACAATGAAACGTTACATTTCATTTACATGTTAACAATGAGTAGTTTTGGTTGTTGTTCGTGGCGTTATTGCATCCCTTTTTATGAATGCAAAATTGTTCCCACGATTGGAAGCTCCTGTTAGCATAGGCTATTTCAAAACATCATACGTAAAATGTCACAAAAAAGCTGTTTATGAATAGGTCTTAGTGAGTTAGGAGTCCTCTCGACTTAAGCTGTCCCAGACTTAGGTGCTACTTTTAGGTTTAAAATGCTTCGTGAATTACTTTTTGTGAAAAATTAGGAGTCCTAAAGTTAGGAGTGACCGCCCATTATTTTTAGGAGTTGCTCCTAAATTAGCCAGTTAGGAGCTACTTTTACCCTTAAAATTCTTTGTGAATACGGCCCCTGAATAAAAAGGCCTAGCCTAAATGAATCAAGGCAAAACAAATAGCCTAGTAGCCCAATGAAACATAATGTTGATTTAGTATCTTTGTAACATTATTAAATTATTCTGTTACTATGCCTACGTTTGCAAAAAGAGAACATTTTAATTTGATTCACAATAATGTTACATTTAATTTACATGTTGACAATGATTAGCCTAGTTTTGGTTGTTGTTGGCGGCGTTATTGCATGTTAGTTATGCCTACAATGCAAAATTGCTTCCTCATGATTGGAAGCTCCTGTAGCTGCATAGGATTTCAAAACCGCAGGTTTGTGAATAGGTCTGTGAGTAAGGAGTCCTCTTGACTTCTTTTAAACTGTCAGAGGTGGGAAAGTGGGATTTTTTTTTTTGAAGGGCCGGATTAACTGGGCACAATTGTCTGATGGCCCCCCTTCCCCCCAGCCAACGTGAATCGGGTGGTTAGTTAATAGGCCTATCGTGAAGATTTTTCCTGCCATCTAAGGCACGAGCGCATCTGTGAGGCCAAGCCTCACCAAGTAGCTCGTTTGTTTACAACTAACATTCCATTTAATTAAACTGCTTTATAGGCTATGCCGAAATAGTTTTCAACATTTTGAATATTAGTGTCGGGTGAATTGAAATGTTCTCAAAGTAGCCTTATGGCTGAAAGCTGCTTGGGACCCCCCCGTCAAGCAATATAACCATACAAACGCGCTTCCTGCACTCATTGTTTCAAAAGGAGTAATTTTGGCTTTGTCAGAACTGAAGAGCTGTGGACGGCACGGTATGCCCAATGAAAATAAATTAACGCAACGCAACACAACACAACACAGACCCCTTCTCTCGTCAGTCACTGACATGAACGAAACACAGAACCCGCTTCTCTCACGGCAGTCACTGACAGTAACCTAGAATAAATGCATGGGGAAAAACACTTCCCCATGACAAAGACATCGTAAAACACTGAAAGTTAATATTTTGTCACTAGCAACATTCATCTGTCCTTTGTCAAATGTATTATGTTCCAAGTACCCTATGCGTAATTCTGCTTCATAAAGTTGAACAAATACATTTGCTTATTTCACAGAAAAATATAAGTCTACAGTGCAGAGTTGGTAAATTATGGTAGGCCAACCTGCAGTGAACATACAAACAGGGGAAATTATTTATCTTGCAGCTGAGTAGCCTCAGGTGCGACGTGACATAAGGCCGAACATGCAAGCGGCAATGAATCGTGCTCTCACGACAATCGCGCCGTTAAACTGAAATAGGTTAACATTACTCTAAGTTCGCCTTCAAGCAAGGAAAACGATGATTTGAAGACATCTGTTTCGTTGGAAGGGCAAGGGGTAGCAAAAGGGCAAAACAGAGACAGGCCCGATGGCAGGGGCTGTTATGAAAGTATTAAAATATGGGATATTCTACG
>NC_063195.1:17883543-17896043 GCF_017589495.1 Alosa alosa
ATAGATATACAAGTGTTTTACAAAGTGTTTTACAAAGTTACCTACATTAAATAGACAGTCATACAATCACATTTTAGGTACAAAATGTCATTTAAATATGCAGCACAATGGTAAGATCACACGCCATCCTAACTGGTGTAAGCATCTCAACGATCAACGCATCCCACGGTCCTAGTTTGTTCATCATCCAGTTGGTTAACCTGAAAGACCTGTTCTAAGATGGTTAACCTGAAAGACCTGTTCTAAGATGGTTAACCTGAAAGACCTGTTCTAAGATGGTTAACCTGAAAGACCTGTTCTAAGATGGTTAAACTGAAAGACCTGTTCTAAGATGGTTAAACTGAAAGACCTGTTCTAAGATGGTTAACCTGAAAGACCTGTTCTAAGATGGTTAAACTGAAAGACCTGTTCTAAGATGGTTAAACTGAGATACCTGCTCAAAGATTTTTTTTCATGTCAGTGGGTGGAGACCAGGTGCTGGGGTGGTGTAATCAGAGATTGCCATTACAACTAGCTCCACCACACACACACACACGCACACATACACTGTGCACTGTGAATTACCAACGTGCAGAAATTGCGATTCATAAATAAACTTACCATATCTGTCTTAATTACACCTTCCCTTGAGGATTACTGATAATAATACATAATAGTTCACACTTAATTGTGAACAGACTGGATAGTTACAACCCACTCCCCCACCACCACCTGTATCACATGCACATGCACACACACACGCACACACACACACATGCAAACGCACACTCTCACACACACACACATACTCACTCTCTCACATACACACACACACACACACACACACACATGCAAACACATACTCTCACACACACACACACACGGGTCTGATCTCCATTACACACAGACACACACACAGAGTGGGCAATTAGGCCTGCATTCAGGGAGACACAGGCCCCACACACATGGTTATGGCACCTGGTCCAGGTACTGAAGTATGGGGGTCGACTCTGAAGAATTAGGTGTTTGTTACAGCACATCTTAAAGAAAAACAACGAGGGTTGCTAGTGCATGTGTAGGAATTTCAGATATCGGTTAAGATTTTCTCCCAAAATAATGTATCTGTGTTTTCAGTTTAGTTGGAATACTATCATTATCTTTATGCAACACTTTTATTGTCAATATCTGAAGAGGGGGAATCGCTGCACACATACACTCACATTTAAGACAATACAGATTTGTAAACAAGCTAGAAAACAACTTCCAGACAATGGGACACCGAAGGCCACATCTGACGTCCATCCCCTGTACCCTGGTGCCTCTATAGACCCTTTCAACCAGAGCCATATAAACGTAGAGTTGTGACAATGGGTGTTCAAAATTCCGTTGGTCACGTGGTTTGTGTAAACCTCAACTAGTTCCCGGAAGTGATTGACAATAGATTAGAATGCATTAAATAGGCTCCTGTTCAATGATAGACAGAGCCACGATTTGGGGTAATTGACAGTCAATAAATGCATTGAAATACAATTTAACACAGTGTAATTATTGTGTAAACTATGTAGTTATCCTACCATTACAACAATATAAAATTAAATTCCAGACCTTATATCTTAGCCTGCTATATAAGGTGACCTTTTTTCCGCCCTTTTACTTGTCACTTAATATTAATTTCTGTACAAAATCAAGACGGGAGATTCTTTAGAAAACGCAATTGCACCCACCCCATAAGTGTATCTAAATTATCGCTATATAAAATAAATGACCTCGTACAGTGACTCGAAAAGCTGTAAACAGTGTTTTTGAGACTGTGTGTAGCCTACAAAAGCGCATGGAGCTCCTGTGAATTTTGATTTTACAACGAGAAACTGTAACACAGCTAGTCTAACATTACTTGTTTGAGTTTTCTACCCGCGTTTCCTCTGGTAGTCACTGATCTGAGCTAATGAGCGAATTACCTAGCCAAGCCTAGCCTATCGTCAAGGAGAATAAAAAAAAGTTTAAACGTTTTTTAACATCTCCAGTGTAATGGTGGGCATTCTAAGTTCACCGTAGCATTAGGCCTATCTATTTAGTAACCCCATGGTAATGCGAGTGATCATAATAAAATATAAAATGTGACATGTAAGTCCTTCGAAAAAATTACCAGGCTATGAACTCATAAACATGAAAAGCATTTTGTCATCGTTTGTCATTCACCGTGCTGTGAACAGCATTAAGAGCTTGAGATTCAGACAGGTGAGCACCTGGGAATGGTGTGCATCGTGTCAGAAATATGATCAGTGATCATGCATCATCAGCGCAAGCTTGGTTTGAAACTTTCTGGGGATGGGGATTTTACACGATCCTTCATCACTGGGCTAGCCATCACTGGGCTAGTGTGCCCTGCTGTGTTAATATGACCGTGCTGATGCTAACAGCTGCAGCTCCCTCAAATCTAGGTTCTCTCATGCATATTAGGCTAGATTTTGCCAATGAAAATGAATGCAAAATAAAAAAAACAGTCCTGCTCCTAACTGAAGAAACGTTTACGTTACCAACAATGTTAACAACAAACTCAGTTTCACTGCTGCAAGTACAAAGTTGGCTGTAAATATGCTTCGCCATATTTAACGAACCAGCTAGCTTTGTGATAACAAAATCTTACCTTTTATGTGTTTAGTCCACTGAAAGTTATACACATAACGATTAAATCCACAGTTATGGAGGAATTGTTTTGGGGAAGCAGTTGCACTTTATCCCACTTTTGCTGCCCTTTTTAAAATTAAACCACTTAAATCCATAGCCTAGATGAGCATTGTGCATAACGTTACAACTATGTTGACATGATGGTAGCAGCTAAAGCTAAATTCCCAAGACACGTCACGTCATAAAAGTTGTAGGCTACAAACGCAAAAACTTAATGACAGCTCGTTTGTGGTGTTGCCTAGTGCTGCCTAATTGAAATGGTATAGGCAAGGTTTATCTTATATTAGGTTATTATGTGTGGCACATTTATTGGGCTTTAGCCTCTTTTAATTTATTTGATAAGGAACTGATAAAAACTGAGCAGCAGAAAAGCTGTCAAAGTCGATACATAAATAGTTTATTATTATAATAAGGTTATTAATACTATTACTTTACTACTATTACTATTGTTACTGTTAATATTATTATTCGGATGAGCCAATAATGTAAATCTGAGTCTGAAATGTTGGCTACAAACAGTCTGTAACTGCACTGCTGCTATTATAAATTGTTAACTTTCGGGAACTATTTGAGGCTTCCATTAGCCGCCATTGTTAAAAAAAATGGAACATTAGCGTCAATGGAGTTGTTGCAACTCTACCTTTATATGGCTCTGCTTTCAACAATAAAAACAAAAACAATGCTTGAACGTTCTATTTGGGCCCCAATCTACTTCCTCTGCATTAAGATAACATATGAAATGTTAAAACGGAAGTCTTGTGGGGCCAACTATGATGCTGATAATGGAACTCTCTTGAAAGGGTCCATAGGAGCCCCCGCTGTGCTGTGCTGTGCTGTGCTGTGCTGAGCAGTGTTGTGTGCTGAAGCCCAGCCTGATGGAGGCCATTAATGAGTGGCTACACACACGAGAGGGAATGAATGACAGAACCAGTTTGGATTTTAGTCAGAACTCTTGTCACCTCCACAAACATTAGCATAACACATACGTGCTCATACGCTCTCTCTCAGATAAACACCCTTACACACATTCTCATCCTTTTCTCTCTCTCTCTCTCTCACACACACACACACACACACACACACACACACAGGCTTCTCTTGGTCTCTATGTCTCTGACCGGCAGCAGTGGGACAGTGGAGCATGTTTACAGGGCAAGCTGAGTCGTCGCCAGCCAACAGCACGCTGCACAGGAGCTGTGTGGTTTGAGCGTGCGTACAAACACACACACACAGTCAACACACACACACACCCTCAACACACACACACTCTCATTCTCTCTCTCTCTCTCTCAAACTCCTCACGCACTCTCTCTCAAACTCCTCTCACACACACACACACACACACACACACACACACAAGTGCAGGGCAAACAGGGCCGTTGCCAGCCGACATCCTACTGCACAGGAGCTCTGTGGTCAGAGCCTAAGTACAGGGCAGGCCGTCTGGGGCCTCCACTACTGCATGGGTGAGGCAGAGAACACAGCGCCTTCACAAAAGAGAGAGAGAGAGAGAGAGAGAGAGAGATGAAGGGGAAGGAAGAGAGAAAGAAAGAGATGTGGTGTGTTTGTTGGTGTGTTTGCATACAGAAACACTGGGTGTGAATCCTGCTTTATCCCCCACACACCTTTAATCCAATTCAACCTGAAACTTTTATTTTGTGTCTAAACTCTCAATTTCAAACACAAACACACACACACACAGGCAAGCACACACACACAGTGGGTGATTAGAACTGCATTCAGTTTGTTTCAAAACTCTCAGTTTCATTATGTGAACGCTCCACTGATCACTGCGGACAGGATGCATGTGACTGAGCCTGTGTGTGTTTGTACAGCACATTTATTGGAGATGAAGACAGTGTGTGGATGAAAGAGACAAATGTGCACTTAACGACAACAACAAAAACAACAACAACTTGCATGTATGTAGCACTTTATCAAGGCACCCAAAAGCACTTTACAGTGAAGGGGGAACCTCACTGACCACCAACGATGTGTAGCATCCACCTGGGTGATGCGCGGCATCCATTATGCGCCAGAATGCCCAGCACACACTAGCTTGTGATGAAAATAAATCCTATTTGTGGAGACACTATGAGGACCACTCTTATGAGAGCCAAAGGGGGGCAGAAAAAAAACGAGAGACTGAAAAATAGAAGAGCGCAGATCCATGGAAAAGAGATGAACCGATTGAAAGGCAACTGTCTGGTTGTAGAATTGCAGACAGAAAACTGGCAACCACAGCAGAGAGATGAGCAGCCAAAACTGGCAACCACAGCAGAGAGATGTGAGCAGCCAAAATGGGCAACTACTGCAAGGAGATATGAGCACCCAAATATCAAACAGATGTTGAAGCGATGAAATGGGTATCACTGGCACTACAACCCCTCGGTGCTCATGGACGGAGCAGGACCACAGAATCAGCAGCAGCCCCCTGGGCCGCTTCAGATGACTGGACCCAGGGAAGGACCGGAGTAACCCACACAAGGACCGGAGTAACCCACGCAAGGACCGGAGTAACCCACACAAGGACCGGAGTAACCCACACAAGGACCGGAGTAACCCACACAGAACTTTTTCAGACTTTAATGGTGGTGCAAGTGACTTAACGTTTCGACGCACAGTGTCTTCCTCAAGAGTTTTGACTGGCAACCACAGTTACTGTAGAGAGATACGAATAAACAAATATCAAACAGATGTTGTATGACCACCACTACACCACTGGAGGAGTGAGTAGATTAAAGGGTTAGTCTGTAATTCTAATACATGTTTTGTCTCCGACTGGGGCCAAACACAGGAAGGGAGTGCAATATGATTGGCTAGCTCAACTATCAACAATATATCCAACACTGTACATATTTCTTCACTATTTAATACTTGTCAGTGTTCTTTATGCTCTATGTGGAGCCATAGTTCTTGAGAAACTACATCTCTCATATGTATGTAGCTTAAATGTTATTCTAATGTTGCAACTGTAGCTTAAATATTAAAATGCTTAAATGTTAATAGGTTAAATGTTATTCTAATGCTGCATCTGTAGCATAAATATTTAAATGTTATTCTATCGCTGTAAGTCGCTTTTGATAAACACGTCCGCCAAATGAATAAATGTAAATGTATGATAAATGCGTATGTGTGGACGTAAAAAATAAAAGCTGACTTGACTTCATCACTGCTGCGCAGGCTGCCTAGAGAATGGCCTGTCTGTGTGATCTATTGCACTGAACCATTTGTCTAATCAGTACGATTCCGTACAAGGCCTCAGCGTGTGCTGGAAGTTTCTATTGGCAGCCGGCGCCTCGCCACTCAGAGAGGGAAAGAGACGGAGAGACTCAGAAAGTGAGAGAGAGAGAGAGAGTGAGATAGAGAGAAGTTTATTTTTATTGAATGTATTTCATTTTAAGATTTTTAAAACAGCAAAAACAGAACCATTTCATCAATCTACTCTACGCTGACAGCAAAATACAAGCCAACCACAGAGTGGGGGGGGGGGGGTGAGGGAAGAGTACATGTCTGAACTGTCTCATTATTTTTTTCTGTCTTTTATCTATACTCCACCCGTACTAACCCATGAAGCCTATATGTTTTGTGTCCAAGTTTATCATTTCAAGACATATCTCTCACTGCTGAGGAGTGCGGAGACCAAAGCAGCGGTTCAGTTGACTTGCATCACTGCTCTGCTGATAAGATGTGCATGTTGATGTAACAGCTCTCCAGGCAGTAGACATAACAACATACAGCAGGACATGAAAACAGAGAGAGAGAGTGTGTGAGAGAGAGAGAGAGAAAGAGACTGGGAAAGAGTGAGACAGAGAGTGTGAGAGAGAGAGAGAAAGAGAGTGGGAAAGAGTGAGACAGAGGGTGTGTGAGAGAGAGAGAGAGAAAGAGAGAGTGAGGGGGAAGGGTTGGCAGATACATAAATGAATAAGGAGACAGACTGAAAATGGAGACAGACATTTCTAACTCCTCACCAGCTACTTAAGGGAAAGAGGGACTGACAAGAACGTGTGACGGAATGAACTGTCAATGTTGCGGTTGGCCCTGTATCATGTGCAATTAGCTTGCTTCAAACGGCTCATCATTTATAGTGCCTGACGTGCAGTTGAAACAAAAGGCACACCACTCACTTGTTCCTTCCAAGCCCCAATGTTCAACTCTCGTCCCCGGCGAGCTACATGTGGCACGACCGGCTATCTGAAGATCACGGGAAAGCTTCTTGGTGTGGGATGCAGGCACGAAAAGGAGTCTTGTTCCAGATCTTGCAAAACGTTACCTACTGGATCGATCAAAGTGGTAATTTTACAACGAAGTAAGAGAGCGATTTAGGTCGGTCTGAAAACAACTTACTCCTTAAGCCTTTCGTGTCAAAAACAAACTTGCATGTTACATGGCCGCCTCAACATCTGAGCGCAGTATAAGATATGCAAGATGTCCTGATAAGTTATCTCAACTAACAAACACACACACACACACACAAACAAACACAGCCTAATGAAGACCACCCATACATACCTGCTGGTTCGTTTTAATGTCACTAGCCCACAAATTACTTTGCACTTTCTTTTGATGATAATACAAGTGCGAAGAAAGCTGTTGGTCCTGGCTTGATGATGGCGTTATAGGAGAATTTACGGTATACAGAGATTTGAATTATTTGATATCAGACTCTGAAAAGAGATTTTCCCCCCTTTTATAGCCTACATTAAAAAACAATCTAATTGCATGTTGTCTGCGAAAAATGGCATGCAACACTTGGCACCCAATAAAAAGGGCAATTTTTCTTTTTAACGTTTTCTGTGAGAAAAGTCAAACCCTCTACATTGGCAACCTCTCCGTCATACATATAAAAGGCCATCTATAAATATTTTTTGCATTATAGTAATACATGAATTAAAAATAAATACAACAAATAAAAATATTATTATAATATATAAGAATTTGCCACACCTCAAAACACATTCAAATGTCACCTATTTAAACACAGTTAACCACCACCCCCCCTCCTTTCCCATTGAAACAGCTTGATAGGGCACTAACGACCATCTTAAGTGGCAAATATGACAGATTTTTTGACATGATGAAGTTACTATTTGTTCTTAATCTCTCTTCAAGACACAGACAGGTTAAGGTCTATAATTAATATTATTTTTTTTTTATTCTTTTCTTTTTTCTTTACTTTTTAAACTATTCTTTGACTATTGCCCTTCTATGCTTGTATTAGCTATTCCTGTTTGCTTTTGTTTATGTGAAGCATATTGAATGACCTCTGTGTATGACGTGCTATATAGTTAAAGTTGACTTGACTTGACTATAAGGTCTAGGCTCACCCCTGCTGTGCAGCAGATTTACATGGGCACTCCTTTGACCCCTTACGGTCTGAACCTCCTTCACAAGACCTGGTAAAAGCAATACGTTCATGAATGCTATCTGCCACAAACACTGGACCCTGCTCCAGCGTTTCTCTGGGTTTGGGGCCGGAGGCTGCGACTGTGAGCGAGACTGCAGAGCTTGATAAAATAGTTTCAGTGCCTTCCTTCCTTTGACGGCGGGTCGGGCAGCGTGCCTTTGAAGTTCAGCGAGCCGGTTTGAGTGGTTGGCTCTGCTCCCGGAGATAGAACACACACACACATACACACACACGCACGCACACACACACACACACAAACATGTGCACAAATAAATAAAATACAAACACACACACACACACAAATAAACCAACCCAAACACACACACACACACACACACATATGCACAAACGCATATGCACACACACTAGAGACTGTAGTATCCTACAGGAGTTGGCTGTTATAAACAGTCACCCTGATGGCAGTGTGTGCAGGGACCTTTACACCAAGGTCTCCTTTAGCGACGTAGCTTAAGTGCTAGCCCTCATCCGTACGTTGCTTTGGATAAAAGCATCAGCTAAATGAATCAACATAAGAATAAAAAAATAAATATCATGTAATGTAATGCAGTGTACTGTATTAGGTCCAATGTGCAGGCCTTGCTTTCTCCCCAAACCCCAGAGGAATGGTTTGTTTTCTTTTCCAACTCTGGCTCACCACAAACTGGGTGATAAATGCCACTCGTGCAACTCTCCTGGTCTAATAGGCTGTTCAGTGTTGCCTGTTCAGTAAATTGAATGAGACATTGTTCCCAGTGGTGCAGTTAAGTGGCAGAACGGTCGTCCATAAATTTAAACTATTCCACTGTAGTTGACGATCCATAAGTCTCACGGAAGGGACAGGCTATACTGAGAAGGTGACTTGCAAAAGTATTCAACACTCCTGAAAGTCATCCGTTATATTTATCCTTGTTCTCTGTTACAAAAGATACTTGTGCATATTTTCCCAATTTGTATTAATATTATTACAAACATGTGTAAGCAGAACCTCATTTATTCAATTTAGCTCCTTGCAAAATTATTTAACCTCTGTGCTTCCAGTCCAGATTTTAGCAGATGACATTATGATACAAGAGCTGCCACTTATTTCACCATAAATGATTAGTTAAGCACTAACTGAGTATCTAAGTTGCCTTCTTTCACCATAAATTATTATAATTAAGCACTAACTATGAGTATCTAAGTTGCCTTATTTCACCATAAATTATTATAATTAAAGCACTAAGAGTAGAAGTTGCAGATATACCATATGAAACAGGCATTTACTGCAAAAAAACACATAGATGTATATACAGCACATCCAAACGTTTCACAGGTGACAACAAACACGTGTAGAAAAAGACTTCGTCAGACACAGCCGACTACCATCCAAAATTCAAAACACGGCAGCACGAGACGCTTCAAGCACCGCGCTATGATTTCGACCCTGAGAGATGTCATAGTGACGCCTTTGATCCGTATACGGGCCCCGGGAAGAAGTCTAAACTAATGTTTACCGTTCCAGTGATGATGGAACAGATGTTCGGCCGTGAAGGTCTTGTATGAAGAGCCATCCCACCACACAGGAAATGCTGAACGCTGAAAAAAATAGTCAGCTTTCTGTGGAGCGTAATGAGACTTTCCTTCATTTCTACATTTCTTCAACTGCCAAAATGTGCTGTGATTTGCTCTACTGGAGAGAGAAGTTGTTATATTTTGTATAGTGATGTAAGCTGCTACTCAGCATTGTAGCTATTTCAATGTGTGTTTTTGCTTAAATCCCAACCACACTAAAAATGATTGGAACGTTATGCTACTAAACTAAACAGACTATATTGCACATGAACTTCGAAAGATATTGATGATATAGTTTATAGTTCAACAAAGCCTTGTTTTATACTGCTACCTCAGCGTTAGTAATGGTGTATTTTAGCATTGCTTATATGTTCAAGACTTGCCGTCGTGATCATGGGCGTCGGAGCCATTATACCAGCCACCCACTTTTTAAAATTGTTAGTTTGGACCCCCCCACTTTTGCCGTGCGAAATACCAGTGCTGTTTTCAGCATCTGTTTAGTGCTTCATTGTCATTTTCATTGGATTCTCCCATTTGTGCGTAAATCGCTCTTAAGCTTTTTTTTTGTTACACGCATTCTCCCATTCCGCTTCCATCACACACGCAGCGACAAGCGCCAAATCCCCCGCAGTGTTGAAGAGATCAGTCGTCCCCCTCACTTTTGATAAGGAAAAAAGCCTTATAGGTACGTCAAATAAATAATAACCTATTTACGCTAGGCTATGTAAAACTCCCCCATTAACAGCATCACGTCACTAACCACAGCTAAGACTGCACAATCTCTATTCACTCTGTTGGATATCTGAAGCCAGTTTGTCTACTTAGATACTGTAAATCCTCAAATTATGGCCGGGGTCTTAAGACAAAGTACAGGCCTTTAGGGGCAGGATTGTATTCGAGACAGCCCTTTATTTCTTATTTTGAGACATGCGTTTCTTGGAGCGGCATACTGGTAGGCCTTCAAAAACATGACATTTTCGGTTTAGTTTGATATTTAATTTACTTTTGGACTGTTTAATTATATTGTTAAATGTTGGGACTGATGGGCACTGAAATCTGGGGAGGTATTTGATGATCACTATTACGTTCCATGTAGTTGAAAGAGTGTCGGGATTTCAAACAAACCATCCGCTTTCATGCGTTCATTGAACGTCCGCGGTGCTGTAATGGAAACCTTATTGCGTAGCCAAGTAGCCTATTGAGTTATTTTTAAATTATGCATGATTTACTTTTTATTAATTTCGTAGGCTGGAATGCCTCGAGTCGCGGCAACAATTGTGTTTAAATGTAGTAGCATGTTTTAGCCTCTGGCAAGCTCTGGCAAGGCGGCAAGCGACTGAGCTTGAGAGCGACATGTTGGAGACCCAGCTGGAAAGTCAGTGGCCGAATGCACGCAAGAGTTGTATACATAAGAAACACCCAGAGTTTGGGCGTGCCAAAACGCGTAACTCCCTCTATCGCGCGTAAATGACACGGGAGAATTCTGGCAGGGTGAAATATGCGTAGTTACGCGTTTTTTGACTTTACGCACGCACTTGGGTTAATTCCCCGCTTAGTGTTTTGTTGTGCCTATACAGTGTTGGGAGTAACGCGTTATAAAAGTGGCATAATGTAGGCCTAATGGGCCTAATTTGCTGTAACATGGTAGGCTAATGTAAGGCATTACAAAAAAATTGGTAAATATTTTACTCGGGAGTCCGGACAAACTTCACTAACGCGCGTTGCATTTTTCATTTCGCAATGCATTTTAACCCGAAATTAAGTGGTATTTTGTTTTTATAAGCATATACAAATTAGCCAACAACGTCGCGAGATCAACAGAGGAGAAAAAATCTGTGTAAATTGTAGAATGTTATCTCCTGTCAGGCCTAGGCTAGGCTACTTTCAAGATGATTGTGGCTGCAGCAAGTCGGACATTTGCGACATGGACATAAAGGCCTGCTTGAGCATATGAAGGCAGAACATTCATTCATATCACAGAGGGTAGGCCTCTGACTCTGGGTGGACTGGGTGGAATGCCGCCTAGATTAAAAAAGTTAAAGCAGATAGGCTACACACCATCCAAAATCGCCTGTTTTCCGTTGTATGTTGACCGCTGCTGGACTGGACGGGGACAAGAATAACGATTTTTTTTCAAGAATCATTTTAACAATTACTGTAACTGTGTGTCACCATCTGGCGTTAAGTTTTCCGGACCGTTGACCCACTGGAGGAGGGGAGGACCGCTCATAAACTCCCCTTAATTGTTGCAAATATAAACTAGGTATAGTATAGCTAGATAGTTCCAAACAGTTTTTGCGAGTGCTACTTTGTTAATATTTGGGGAAACTGCGAGTAAGGGACTGCGACCGTTCTACATGTAGGCTGCTGAAGTGCCGTGAGGGTGCAGCAAATGAACTTCAGAAACAATATATTTAAGCTCACGACATTCAGACTGGCACAAAAAGTTAACGGCCCACCGGAAATCCTCCCGAAGCTCCCGATAGCCACTCCGGGGTTGCAGTCAAAGCATTAAATAACTTAATTTAACATATTGCAACTGCATGATTAACTATACCATGAGGTTAATAAAGATGGTTCCGAATTAGTCATTGAATTAATAGCTTTATTTTGTTATATAGAAGTATCTAAATAACCTGTTAAAATGTACCACAATTCAGGAAATTGCATCTAGTCCAAAAAAAAAATTTCTGGGGGAGGACCCCCATACCCACCGCTGAAATGTCCCACCCACTTTCAGAATGCCTCCGACGCCCATGGTCGTGATGTTGCGAACAGCAACAGGACTGGTATAGACTGATGTCTCTCTGTCTGTCTCCCTCCCTGCTTCTCCATACGCACACATACACCCACACCCACACACACACACACACAC
>NC_063195.1:17901043-17906043 GCF_017589495.1 Alosa alosa
TTCTAGTGAAGTCAGATATGAGCATACAAAGACGCTTAGAACTCATGTTAAGCATATAGTAGATGCGCACTAAATGTGAATGCGCGATTTGATGCAGGCAAAAGTATCGTCTGTTAGTAACGAAGGTATTATAGCAATATTATATAAATGTGGCGACGGAATAGCCGAGAACTTGGGTAGGCCTAGCATTAAGTAGCCTATGCACTTGCGGTGATGGCCAAAACTAATGTGAATCGCGGACTATCCTACAACCAAAGAAAGTAAAGGAGATTATTTGTACCTGCGTTAGCCAAATAAAGGACTGGACTGCACCCTTCACAAACCGTAAAAATGAAGTTTATTAGGTTTACAGTTGACTACAGTTGACATTAGCCTACTCTGTCTGTTTATATAGCCTACAGTGCGCAAGCTTTGGTCAATTTCTGTAACAAACAGTGGCAACTATAGGCCTGGGATATGAAGTAACGTGTTGAGTCGTGTTGAGATGGATCCGTTTGGACATAAATATTTTTGATACGGTTCCAGGGAAGACGGGGGAAAAAAAGATCGGTTTGGTACGTGCCTCAGAGCCTCCAGCACTAGATAAGTCACTAGATATGTCACTAGATAAGTCACTAGATAAGTCACTAGATAAGTGCTGAAGCATCTGAAGGGACCTCCATCTCTGTCTTCCTGTCACTGTCCAAGCATTTCCTCTTTATGTCTGTCTGTCTCTACCCTCCACCCACTCACTCAGTCTGACACACACACACACACACACACACACACACACACACACACACACACACACACACACACACACACACACACACACACACACACACACACACACACAGCTTTAGTAAGCAGTTCAAAGGAATCCAAAACAAACACAGAGAGACAAGATGTGTGTGTGTGTGTGTGTGTGTGTGTGTGTGTGTGTTCTTTCTGCTTTCAAGCCCGTCTGCCATTAGAGTGTGATGGCAGACCTCTCATAATCCTCCTCTGTATTTTGGGTTGGTGAGCCCATGAATGCTCATCCTCTGATGTCGGCCCCTCTGAAGACCTGTCTGTGTGTGCATGTGTGTGTGTGTGTGTGTGTGTGTGTGTGTGTCTGTGTGTCTGTGTGATTGGGGTGGTGGTGGTTGAAGCAGCGTACCTGTCAAAAGGTTTGCTCAAAAATCACTGTATTCCTCCATTTCAAAACATCCATGAGTTTTATTCTTTCTCCTGCTCACCTTCTCTCCTCCGGTATCATTCATTAGAGGGTTGTAGAGAAAGGAGAGTTGAAAAGGCTGTCAAGTGGCTTTATTTGTGTTATGTTGTAGTCCAGTATGTTGAGTGTAACATAACATACCATATCCCCAAATAAATATGATATATATCAAAAGTTGTGATCCGTTGCCGTTTTGCCTTTTCCTTTGAAGAAAATGAATGTTTGAAGTCACAGAATGTTTCAGGCTACAATTTGTTATATAATGCAAATCATTCGTTTGAAATGTATACCTCTTCACCAGGAATAGCACCATTATGTCACAGACATATCATTCCATTTTGCTTCTGATCCAGCCTCGGAGAACTGGCACCATGTAGCACAGTATGCTATACCATGCTAGAAAGAAAGAAAGAAAGAAAGAAAGAAGGAAAGAAAGAAAGAAAGAAAGAAGGAAAGAATTACACTTTATTGATCCCACAGGGAATGTTAGCAATTCTTTCTTTCAGCATTCCTAAAAACATCAGGTCTGGCTCAGACCTGGCTGTGATCTGGCCCTCGTCTGTGTTTGGACTAGCCGTGCTGTAGTCTGTCATGGGGTGTAGCTTTGCATAGTTGTGCTGCGGACTGGGATTGACTTCACAGGGGCAGAGAGCTGTGTTCAGACCAGTCAGGAGTTACCCAAGAGTCTTGTGGCAAGAGGAACGTGTTTGCCTAAGTGGCGTTAGAAAACCACAGCTCTCTGGCACTTTCTCAGTCTTCTCTACTTCTTTCTACAACCCTCTCTCTCTCTCCCACATTTTCTTTATTTCTCTCTATCACTTTCTCACCATTGCTCTCTTTCTGTAATTCCATCTCTCTTATTCTCTCTCCCCCTCTGTCTCTCTAGATCTCTTTCCCCCTCTCTCTATCTCTCTTTCTGTCTCTCTATCTCTCTCTTTCCCTCTCTCTCTACCTCTCTCTGTAGAAAAAAACAGCTCTCCAAGGGCCACTTAACCTTTCATTCAGAAAATAAATGTTAAAAAAAATCTACTTTAAAGTTTTGAATCAACTTAATGTATACATAAAGCTTCTTAAGACAGGTTATAGTAAATTCATATATCTTCACAATAATCAAGGCCTTAAAAGGACAGTTTGACCACAAATGGAAAAATCGCACCATTAACTATTCAGCATGAGGTAGACATTCAATTATAAAAAAACAGGTTTGCCTAGCAATGCAACTTGAGTTATGAAACAGACAGTGAAAACTGACTGCTTTTGTAGCCTACAGACAAAATGACTATAGATACTTTTGTCTTCCTCCCTTTATGTTCGATAGAGAGAGAGAGAGAGAGAGAGAGAGAGAGAAAGAGAATGCAGAATACCATTAACACAAAGATTTTGTTCAGTTTGCCTTTAGACACACACACAACCATATTTTAGATGTTCACAAACTCACTGATGTGGATGAAAATATTCACTCAATCCAGAACTGCTGAGAGAGTTCTGCTTCTAGAACACACTGGACAACTTGCTGACATCATCTAAGCGTTCTCTAGGCTGACAGATGGATTTTTAAGCAAGCAAGACACGCAAAAAAAAAAAAGACTTTTCAACAAGCATTCGGTCGGTATGGGTCTTAACCTGAACACAGCAAGCCTGTCAGGAAATCTGTGCAGTAGTAATTAATGCCCTGCGTTAGTGTGGGGTTATTAGCCCAGTGTGATTGACACAACCTGTGATTACTGCCTGTGTGTGCTAGCCCCTAAAGCTGCCCCTGAGTCAATAAGGAGCAACCCTGGATGCTAGGGGGGGCAAAGGCAAGGCCAAGCAAGGCAACACTTTGGGTAAATGAGCAGTTTAGAAGGGTCTTTTTTATTTGGTTGAGATCTTGTAAGGTTTTAGAGACTTGGTTTGATATTTCAACTACAAGAACAGTGATGTGTTTAAAAACCTTTGCAAGAATCACTCTTATAAATGTTGTTGTTATTCATGTTGATTCAATGGAGTTGATCAGGCTTACAGGCCTACTTGAAAGGTAAACCCTTAGCCTTGATGTTGCAAACATGATCTGTGAAATAATGTCCTAGTTGTAGGCCTATGTTGCCGTCATCGGCATCAGCAAATTAAAATCTTATCTGGCAAATGTTGTTATTGTTTGCCATTGTCAACCTTGGGATGTAGCATACCATGAACCATTCACTTGGGAGAGAAGGTTGGGGTCCAACATTTCCAAGTTGATTTTAATGTAGGCTATTTTTCAAACAAATGCAATATTCTGCATCAAAGAGAAAATACCTTATCATGATACACGCAGCAACGCTTGATCTCAGCTCTCTCTGCACTTCTCCGAGGTCCACCCTCAACAGCTCCGGGCCTAGTGCCCTCATCACTGAGATGAATTCTCCTTCGGCAGTTGTTTGGCATATAACGCACGTCCAGTCAAAGCAACAGAAACGGAGAAAAGGATAAGAGAGGACAACTCGGCTAAAAGCGCGGTTTATCAAATGATCTTGGAAACAATATGGCACACGTCACTCATTAGAGCACGCGATGTGGTCAGCTTGCCTGGGGAAAGATGGATTACCGCCATTAATGAAGGATTTCAGGCCAACACAAATGGCACGCAGATCTTCTCAGCCATACACAATTGCGCCCCCTGGTGACAACTATTTGATAGACGTTCATCAACGTGTCATAGGCTACTGACAGTAGGCTACAGACGAACTGATTCTGTTTGGCGTAATGTAAGCACTTTTCTATGAACAATCAGAATAGTGTAGAAAGTTGGCCTGCATGTAGACTCATTTTCAAAAGAGTGGTTGGATATTTGTTTGTCACAGTTCGCATTCCTATAAATGTAGGATGGTTTAGAACTACATGCCCCGTTAATGTAGTTGCAGTTCAGTTTGGGAAACAGGAACGTGGGTTAAACCTGGTAGAACCCTTGCTCTCTTTGACTAAACATCGGAAAGGAAAGTGCGAGTGGCGCCGCCTGTTGGTCATGTTTTACAACTCACTCACAGGAAATTGACAATTAGTTGTACCCTATCACATCATTGTTGTCTTGGATTTTACTTGTAGGCCTATAAACATGGGCGGATTATGAACTTTTGGGCCCCTGGACCCAGATGTATTAAGGGCCTCTCACTAATTGTTGCATATGTGGGAGGGGGGTTTGGGGGTCCTCCCCCAGAACAATTTTAATTTGTTTGATGTGATTTCCTGCATTCTGGTGCATTTTGGGGATGGCCAATACTAAATTCAATCAGATTCATAGCCTTCATTGATATTGAGGCAATAATTCCATGCAAAGGCTTGGGCTTCAGGGCCCCCTGACCCCTTGGGCCCCTGGGCCTGGGCCCGGTAGGCCCGTGCAGTAATCCATCCCTGCCTATACAATATGATATAATTAGTTAAAACTTACCAAATACTCAGACCTGAGCATCCCTTGATCTTTACCCTATATGCATCTTCCCTTTTTCAAATAATAAAATAAAATAATAGTTTAATATTTAGCCTAGTGGTGTACCTACATTTCATGTTAGCCTATCTGACAGGGTGTATTGAAAAAGGCATTTTCCACACTCAGGCCTGAGCTCAAGAAGCAGTGCTGTTTTAAATGTCATGGCAATGAACAGTGCTGGTATCACAAATCTCAACTGACAAGCGCAGTGTCCGAGATGGATGAGCAAAGGAGTCGACTTCATTTGTGAGTTTAATGTAGCTGAATGCTGCAGTTCACACATGCATATATGGCCTGATATATTTAAATATCAATCTGCCGTACATAAATACTCCATAGTGCATACACTCTTGCAGTTAA
>NC_063195.1:17916043-17933543 GCF_017589495.1 Alosa alosa
GCACTAGGTCTCAGAAACAACCAATAAGCAACAGGATTTCTAGAATTAAGATAATAATAATAATAATAATATTATTATTATTATTATTATAATTAAGATGTCCATACTTTCATCTGTTCCTGCATTAATAATTAACTTTCATTACGTAACCGTCACAAAATCATTGACTGGCACATCTTTGTCCTTGTCATATAGATATGTAGCCTTGTTGCCAAATGTTTTGTTCGAGCTACACAAAAAGCACAAAATGGTGGTTAAAGTATCCTAGCTGCTTGCTGTGAGTGTGTACAGCATACACTCACACTTTCATAAATGGGAAATAAATGGGTGTGTGTGTGTATGTACTGTATGTGTGTGTGTGTGTGTGTGTGTGTGTGTGTGTGTGTGTGTGTGTGTGTGTGTGTGTGTGTGTGTGTGTGTGCGTGTGTGTCTGTGTGTGTGTCTGTGTCTGTGTGTCTGTGTGTGTGTGTGTGTGGTGATGCAGTGTAAACATGTGGGAATTTCAGGCAGTGCAGAGTGAGGAGAAACTCTGCGTATGAGAGGGAGTGAAACAGAAGTTGGGCTCAGTACCCGAATAAAGCATTTCACCTGAAGCAACCGGCCAAATAACTTCTCTTTCTCTTGGGAGGGCACTGATTCTCTCGCCCTCTCACTCTCACACACACACACACACACACACACCACACACACACGCACAAGCACAGCCGTGCACACTCACAAGCTCACACCCACGCACACATACCAAAAAATATCTCCAAGTGAGCTTTCAGAGTACTCACACACACACACACACACACACACACACACACACACACACACATACACACACACACCAATGTTGGTAGAGCAGGTCTCTGATCTCAGTGTGTGAGCACTAACAGGTATGAGGGTATGATAATGACGAGAGCCACCAGCACTACAAGTCTGGGAGTGTGATTTCACCAGCTGAGTGTGATAGAGAGAGAGAGAAAGAGAGGGAGAGAGAGAGAAAGAGAGAGAGAAAGATGGAGACAGAGAGAGAGAGATAGAGAGAGCGGGATAGGGAGACAGAAAGAATGAAATTAAAAAAGGAAGCAAAGCAGTGAGAGGTGTAAAGAGAGAGAGATTCAGAGAAGGAAACTGCAAATGCATTTAGACTTCCTCCATGTGAGCCACTTCATTTCACGAGCCTCTCTCTCTCTCTCTCTCTCTCTCTCCACACACACACACACACACACACACACACACATACATACACACACACATACACACACACACAGCTTTCTACTCAGAAGTGAACGTATGCAGACAGCTGCAAGCCAACAGATACTAAGCATGTAGATGCAGTGTAAACAAGCCCTATCAGATGGCTACACGAACAGCAGTGCCTGATCTCATACTGGAATGCACAGACATATTGTATGCATCTGTTCTGATATTTACGTGACTGTAGGCCCTAGCATTCTCTACATTACAAAAACATAACATTAGAACTTGACTGCCTGGTTTAGTTATCAAGAAAATTATTGACTGATCTGACATTTTTTATAGACCTTATGGAGAATAAAATATCAAGATAAACCTGAATAAAGTAACACTTTACTTGACAGTATCGACATAAGAGTGACATGACACTGTCATGACACATGAATCCTAACCCTAATCCTAACCTCTAACCATAACTCTATCCCTAACCCTAACCTTAAACCTAACCCTAACCCTAATCCTAACCCTAACTTGTTATGACAAAAAAACGAATGTCACTTAATAACAGAAGCGTTATGTCATAAACATTTATGACTTGTTTATGACACGTTCATGACAGTGTCATGTCACACTTATGTCGATACTGTCAAATAAAAAAAGTGTAACCAAAGTTTTTTTTTTTTTTTTTTCTGTTTTCATCCTTGTGATACTACTGGTACCAGACACTATATAACTGTATAAAGATATATAACTATATAAAGATATATAACTATAAAGATATATAACTATATTGACTATATACACTACTGTTCAAAAGTTTGGAGTCACTTAGAAATTACCTCGTTTTCATCATAATGTTGTAAATGACTGTTGTATCAGCAACCATTCATCCAATGTTCCAAAGGCATTCTGTTTACTAATCTGATATCACTTTAAAAGGCTAAATGAGAAAACATTGGAGAACCCTTTTGCAATTATGTAAGTGCTTAATGTAATCTGAAAACTGCTGCCCTGATTAAAAAAACATTGCAACTGATCTCAGCTGGTATTCTGTCTATAATGGAGTGGAATGGAAATTTCTAAGTGACCGCAAACTTTCTAACGGCAGTGTAACAATCACCAATACTTGCAGGTTTTGCAGTCCCCCTTAATGTATAGTACAATTCAGTTTAGAGTTCGAGCTTTACACAAAACACTCAAGGCTATACCATTCTCTGTTGCAGCCATGCATGTTTGTGAACCATTTGAATAGTTCATATTTCAGTACTGCCAAAGTAACATAGCTCTGTTAAGGTTCCTGAGTACTTCAGCTTTGACAGCGATATTGGAGTTCTCTGTTGTGAAGCGCCCTGTTGTGTGAGAACCTTTTCACAAGCTAAAAGCCTCGAACAGGAAAAAAGCTCTCTGCACATCATTCAGAACAATAAAGAAACAGCCAGGAACTCTGTGTGTGACTGCTGCCCTTGTCCTCAGGAGTCGTCATGTCTTTGAGGACCTCCATGACCTTCATTGGGAAATGACCTTCATAGGGAAATGGAGGTGAGAGAGAGATGGTGGTTTAAGTGGTTAGGGATCTGGATTTGCATGTGTAAATCAAGCCTTACACACACACACACACACACACACACACACACACACACACACACACACACACACATATACCATTTATTGTCATAACATAAAGGTAGTTCAAACACAAACACACACACACACACACACACACACACACACACACACATATATATGTTTTTACTATAGCGGTGAGGTATCTGGTAGGTTCCTAGTGTAATACCAGAGAGTCTATCCCAGGGGATGCCCTGCACAAAGTGAGTCCTTCTGGACACGAGCATCATCAAAAGGCCTAAATAATAATAATAATAATAATAATAATAATAATCATCATCATCATCATCATCGTCATTATAATAATGATGATGAAATTAATAATACTGACGTACTCCAGCGGAGCACATGGCCTCAAGCAGGCTTTAAGAGAATTCCTAAATGTGACATTTTAGGGAGTTCTGTATCTCACAAACAGGGACTGGGATGAGGATAAGACCCTATCTGAGCATTCTAGAGGTGTCGTGGACCTAAATCAATGAAACACCCATGCTTGCGAAATGCTCTTGAAGGCTATTCGGTTGGTGATGTGTTTTGACACATGTTTGATTTGTTAGTGATTTTGTTTTTGATGGTAAATAGGCTTGGCTGTTGATTGACCACTGTGTGAAATCCTCTACCTACTGTATAGCACTAGGAGTGGAACATCTCTCCTGTGTATATTTGAAATATCAAACCAGGAAACTGTTTTGAAGGTCAGATCATACCAAGTCGCATCATAGTAGGGTTAATATTATTCACATTTAGTTATTGTTACTGTGATTGTTAGTAGTCTAGTGCTTGTTGTATGAGTTGAGTAGAATAACGAGCATGTGGTTTAGTGACAACCTGGGTAACTTCACTCAGAGTAAATGGTAACGTCCTAAGAAAAGAACTCTGAGACGTTATTTGCCAAACAAATGGCATCCATGGTCTGTTCTGTAGTGACATGCGTAAACATACACACACAGACAGACATAGAGACACACACACACACACACACACACACACACACACACACACACACATAGACAGACACACACACACAGACAAACACACAGACACACACACAGACACACAGACAGACATACGGACAGACAGACAGGCAGACACACACACACACTCACACACACACACACACACACACACACACACACACACACACATGTTTTTGTTGTGATGTGCTGCCAGGCGCTCTCCTACTACAACATTAGCTAGGGTACCTGACCTGACAAAGGTATGACAGCATGACATCACTCCCACTCCCACACAAGAGGGAACACGATGGACAGAGAGAGAGAGAGAGAGAGAGAGAGAGAGAGAGAAGAGCAATAGCGGGAGGAACAAAAGTCAATGTGAGAAGAGAGGAGGGAAAGAGACTCAAAGGAACTGTATGATGATGAGATGGTAACTTTAAATGTGCGGTGTGTGTGTGTGTGTGTGTGTGTGTGTGTGTGAGAGAGAGAGAGAGAGAGAGAGAGCAAAAGAGAAAGAGAGGGAGGAAAATAAAGAAAATGTGTGAGTGACAGAGAAAGAGAAAACATGTGACAGAGAGAAAAAGAAAAAAGAGACAGAGCAAGAGAGAGAGAACCATTGATGGTTGATGAAATATGTCGTTGCCACCTATTTGCATAAGTATGTGGTAATTTGTAGTGAGCATGAATAGGATTAAACTGTCTATAACTTCCTCTATCATCTTTGACTAAACAAATAAACACACAAACAGGCCTGCACACACATAAAGAGAGAGAGAGAGAGAGAGAGAGAGAGAGAGAGAGAGAGAGAAAGAGAGCTTCCTTCAGAAACATGAGATAAGGGAAGTAGAGGTGAAGAGGTTCTACCCAAAGCTGATGCAAGGCCGACGTGGCGCTCCGATTAAATAAACATCCACCTGTTTTTTTTTTTTCTTTCTCTTTTTTTTCCCCTTGAAACCAAACCACGTCTGGGCTACATGTTATTTGTGAATGTCTTTGTTAGGTTACTTCTCGGTACGTGGTATCACTGTGGCGTACACTTTGCTGTCAAATGATGAGAAGGAAACTCTTTTTCGCCTATTTACGACACTAGGCGACTTGTTAATTTGTTATTGCGAACAATCAAATTACACAAAGACATTTTAAAAAGCGAATCATGTCAACCTGCAGAGACATTGTAGTGATACAGAACAGCGCTTGCTAGTGGGCTTAGGAGACATTAAATATTTTGATGTAATTATATATTATGGGCGGCTGCGCTATGAATAAAGACTACAGCGCTACCGCCACGGCACCTCGCCCACACCGGAGGTTGTCTTTTGTTAGCAACTACACAGAAAGCTCTTTAAAACGTTTTGCCCTGCTAGTTTGTGTTTTTCTTTCGACTAAATAAGTCTAGTCGACAAAGCATGTGCAACGTTAGATGTTTGAGCCGACAGAGAAATTAGAGATGCAATAGGCTATAATATCAGTCAGTAGGTCAAAACGGTTCACTTTGAAACGGTAGTTTTGTCATCTTTGGTCATGGTTATTTAACAAATCACGCAATATTGTACAGTAGCATAGACACGAAATATGTCTTTGGTTTGGTTATTGTTTGTTTAAAATCAACTCACCGGGTTGGTCGTCATTGTGCCATTGTCCCTCGCTGACGAGTAATTCACATAAATCGAAAACGTGTATTGGGAGGAAGAAAATATTAAAATAATCGTCGGGAAACGCCCCCTTTCCCTTCCTCGTCTCTCTCTCTCTTTCCCTTTCTCCCTCTATCACTCTATCGACCACTCCTCCGCTTATACAAAACAGCAGAGGGAAAATAAAGAAAACGATAGACAAATACCTCAAACGAGTAGAGCCTCTGCTTCATGAAGGCTATCCTCCCTCTCCCTGTCATCCGTCCATCTCCCTGTCAACCATTCAGAACACGTCCACTTCGCTCTCACTCCACCTCGGCGTGGCGCGGCTTATGAGCCCCTTTATTGAGACGCGTAAACAAGGAAGAGACCAGGCAGGGCGCGGTAGGGTATGTGATGCGTGTCTCGCTTCGACTGAGCCGGTAGTGGGAGAGGGGGACAGGCGAAACCAAGATGCATTTACTCCAGAGAGAGAGGAGAGAGAGAGAGAGAGAGAGAGAGATGAGAAATCGATAAGTGAGAGAAAGGCTCATGCTCTCTCATGAATATCTGCTCATGCTGATGAATATCTGCTCATGCTCTCTTTACGCGCCCCTTATTGTCTCACGAGGACACGACTAGCCCGCGCCTCAGTCAATCTATTCCCTGATTTTTAAAGGTCTTTGACAAGGCTTGCATGGCTGTTCGTGGGTCGAGTAAGAGTTATTCAGTCCTTGCGCTTAATTGAAGGAGGGAGGGGGTGGGGGTCCGCCTACACCAGAAGCTAATTACATCGGCGCGGAGTTGCTAGGAGACATCTCCAATTGCGTAAGATGCCCTGAGCTCGACCCTTGTACACATTTAAGGAAACTTTTTGCCCTTGTCATGTATGAGTCTGAGTACATATATTTCATTTTCGTGGACGAGAAGAGAGATCCACATTCAAGGTACAATGTCACACCTGTAGGCGCGAAGGTGAACATGAAGATTAATCTAACTCAGCGACATTTTCTTCCTCATTAGAAACGCCTTGATTAATGTCTCGTTTTATCACCTTTTCTCTCATCCGTTCTGAGTCTGTTAACGACCCCCTCTGACACATTTGAATTAATGTAGATTTTAATTTCTTTCTCTGCTCCTTTCTCTTGTCCTCGTTATTCTTTAATCAATTCCTCTCACTCTCTCTCTCTGTCTCAATTCCTTTCTTTTAATTACTGTTGACCTTCACAACGCCCTCACAACAGATATATTTATAAAAAGGTTATGATAGCCTGTAATACACATTTTCTATTGATTGCATGTATGTAATTGTAAGAAGCATATATGCAATTCAGAGAAATTATATGAGCTTATTTCATAAGCGAGGGACTGAGCATGACTCTGGAAAAAGTGGTGTGAGTAAGCTACAGTCCATTATTGTTTTTTTTTCTTCTAATTTTTTGTTGTTTACATTGTGCTTCTCACCTCTACTCTCTGCCCTATGTAAAATACTGATAAGTGTGTGTGTTTGTTTGTGTGTGTGTGTGTGTGTGTGTGTGTGTGTATGTGTGTGTGTGTGTGTGTGTGTGTGTGTGTGTGTCTTGGATTTACGAATCCGCATTGACATGGATTGACACATTGACAATGTCTCTTGGATGTTAGTGAGTGGTCTGTACTTTCCTCTCACATGATTGTGTGTGTGTGTGTGTGTGTGTGTGTGTGTGTGTGTGTGTGTGTGTATGTGTGTGTGTCTGTCTGTCTGCCTGTATGTAGCCTATGTGTGTGTCGTGTGTGTATGTATGTGTGTGTGTGTGTTTCTGTCTTGTCTGTCCGTCTGTAGGTATGTGTGTGTGCGTGTCTGTCTGTCTGTACGTACGTATATCTGTGTGTGTGTGTGTGTGTGTGTGTGTGTGTGTGTTAAGGGAGGGTAGTGGGGTAAGATGATGTCCTGCTGGGAGGAACAGCCTCCGTGTCTAATCCAATCCTCCAGGGACGCTCGGCCAAAGCCCCGCTACAAGGACAGCCTGAATGGGATCACAAGCTCTTAGCTCACACACGGTCTCTCCATCTCCATCTCCCATCTCTCTCTCTACCTCTACCTCTCTCATTCTCTCCCCTCTCTCTCTCTCTCTCTCTCTCTCTCTCTCTTTCTCTCTTCCTATTTTCTATCTTTCTGTCTACTGCTGTATTTTGTCTTCATTTTATTCAGAAAGATTTGTTGGAATGACATAGTATATACTGTATTTATTCCTTTACTCTCTCTCATCCCTTCTTTCTCTCTCTCTCCCTCCCTCTATCCATCTCTCAATCTCTCCTTTTCACTCACTCATCTCTCCTCTCTCTCTCTTTTTCTCTCCCTCTGTCCATCTCCCTGTCTCTCCTTTCCGCTCTCTCTCCCTCCCTCTAGCCATCTCTCCTCCCTCTCTCTCCCTCTATCCATCTCTCTGTCTCTCCTCTCTCTCTCTCCCTCCCTCTAGCCATCTCTCCTCCCTCTCTCTCCTTCTATCCATCTCTCTGTCTCTCCTTTGCTCTCTCTCCATCCCTCTGGACTCTCTTTAATCCAGCGCTCATCTGTGTGTGAAGCTCCAAGCTGGCGGTCCGAGCCAACCCACTGCCCTGCTGTTCGCCTCCTGCACTCACAGCAGGACTATAGTGTCACCACCTATGGACACGCTGAGGAAGCATGTTCAATGTTCATGACAACAAACATGAATGAATGAACTGAGTGAGTGAGTGAACTGAGTGAATGAATGAATGAGAGTGAATGAATGAATTAATTGAGTGAGTGAGTGAGTGAGTGAGTGAGTGAGTGAATGAATGAATGAATGAATGGATGGGAGAGTGAGTGAATGAATGGATGGGAGAGTGAGTGAGTGAGTGAGTGAGTGAGTGAATGAATGAGTGAGTGAATGAATGGATGGGTGAGTGAGTGAACTGAGTGAGTGAATGAGTGAGAATGAATGAATGAACTGAGTGAGTGAGTGAACTGAGTGAGTGAATGAGTGAGAGTGAATGAATGAATGAACTGAGTGAGTGAGTGAATGAGTGAGTGAGTGAGTGAATGAATAAATGAGTGAATGAATGGATGGATGGGTGAGTGAGTGAATAAATGAATGAATCAATCAATCAATCAATCTATGGTGTTTTGCTGAAGTGCTACAAGATGCACTTCCAAAGAATGTGGGCAATGGGCAGAGAAATCAGGGCTGTAGACCTAAGTGCAGACTGACCTATGGCCATGCACAGGACTTTGGATGTTGGGCATCATCAGAGGTTCTGAAATGAGAACAAGTGTTTAAACTCAAACAATTCCCAGTTGATGAAGAGCTTTGAGCTCAATATGATCTCAGGGCCCGAATGGAGCTTAGTCACTATTGTCTGCAAAAGCACAGTCTCAATTAGTCTGTAATGTCTTCATCTCTGGACATCCTCTGTTTTTTTTGTGGTGTGTTTAGTTTCTGATGTAATGATGTATTGTGTGTGTGTGTGTGTGTGTGTGTGTGTGTGTGTGTGTGTGTGTGTATGTGTGACAGAAAGAAGGAAAGAACAGAGAGAGAGAGAGAGAGAGAGAGAGAGAGAGAAGAAAATCAGACCAAATCGTTTTGGATGAGAGGTGGTCAGTCAAAGCAAAGTCCTTCAAACTAACAACAACAACAACAACAACAACAAGAGCAGTAAGTCCCACACACACACACACACACACACACACCACCACCACCACTCCCACCTACCAGTCCTCCTACTTCTGCATGCATACACAGAGTGCTCTCCATTTCACTACAGACTGCACTGTCTGACAGAGTGAATACATTGCACTACAAACCTTATTATTAATGGCTGGTGCAATCATTTCCGTCCACTTTACCCCGACCTTATGACTTGATCACAAACCTTCCCTTCATTTTTAATTTTCTAAACTTAGCTAACGATAGTGATGTGATCTGTGTGTGTGTGTGTGTGTGTATCTGTGTGTGCATGCGTGTCTGTGTGTGTGTGTGTATCTCTGTGTATGTCTGTGTGTGTGTATGTCTGTTGTATGTGTGTGTGTGTATGTCTGTCTGTGTGTGTGTGTGTGTATCTGTGTGTGTGTGTGTGTGTGTGTATGTCTGTGTGTGTGTGTGTCTGTCTGTGTGTGTGTGTATGTCTGTGTGTGTGTATGTCTGTCTGTGTGTGTGTGTGTATTTCCCGACATTCCCTACCTTCTTCCATTCCATGTTTTCCCGCTCCAGTCCAGAATCAGATGCTGTCTGTGCTTCGTTCTCTCTCATTTCATTCCTTTAAGTCCTGTCGTCCAGATTGATATGACTCTAAGTTCATCATGTGTTTACACCAGTGTCTGCACTAATAAACAGAAAATAATAAACAGAAAAAAGACATCAGTGACCCACTCAGCCACCCTGGTGCCCTCCTTCCTCTTTCTGTTCACATCAGATGCCATTGATCATACAGCAGTTAGGTACGGAGCAATTGTGTCAATTGTGTGTGTTTTCTACAGCCTCTTACACTTCTATGTATATTTTACGGCATTTATATGTGTACTACTCTATGTGACTGTGTGCAAATTGCCCCTTGGTGATGAATAAAGGGTTTTTTTGAATTGAAACTCATTTCTGACCGGATAAGATGAGTAAGGGACATCCTGGCATAACCCTCTTGGACTCACAGCTAGCAATCATTCCATGTTTCATCAGTGACTTGGACAACGGCAGCATCGGTCATCCAGGCCTGTGCCTAAAGCTGAATCGCTGCCATCATGAAGACATACACACACATAGACACACATATAGAAAGCTGTGTGACTATGGTGTGCATACACACAAACACACTACACTAAAAGCATGCACTCTCATATTCACTGAGATCCGTATTTTTATTAATTTTATTTGTTAGGGACTATGTACAATTTTTAACATAAATGTTGCCATTTTGATGCATTGTACCAGAGTAAGTCTTAGGCTAATTTACATCTGCACACATCACACACACACACACATACACACACACACGAGGTATACAAAATCAGATCTGTGTGACAGGCATATGTGTGACAGGCATGCATGCATACACATAACACACATGTACAAAACACACACACACACACACACACACACACACATTTATAAATGCACTACAACATACAGACTGTAAACATTCAGATGTCACAAAGAGGAAAATGTAAGGATACAGGAGTACACAGATGTAGGCCTGAGTACACATAAAGAGAAGGATGGTAGAGAGAAGGAAAGAAGGATGGAACGTGAGAGAGATGGAGAGAGTAAGAGAGGGGTGGTGGAGAGATGGAGAGAGTAAGAGAGGGGTGGTGGAGAGATGGAGAGAGTAAGAGAGAGTAAGAGAGGGGTAGTGGAGAGATAGAGAGAGTAAGAGAGGGGTGGTGGAGAGATGTGTTAATACCTCCTTAATTGTGCAGGGATGACCACTCACCCCTCCCAGCAGCTAGAGTCCAGCTGAGACATGTTGAGATAAGTGTGTGTGTGTGTATGGTGTGTGTGTGTGTGTGTGTGTGTGTGTGTGTGTGTGTGTGAGCGTGTTTCAATTGTATTCATTGATATGTAAATAAATTTTAACTTTCGAATTGAAAAAATAGAATTAAATTATTATTAGAAATCTATTGAGCATTATATACCCCCCCAGGACTAAACATGAAACAAGCAGAGGGGAAGTTCCAGTGATTCCTTAATGAGTTTGAGCAACCTGCTCACATCCATCCCAGAACACATACAAATAAAGAACAATAATAATATGGCAACATATTGATGCAAACACACTTTGAACACATACAGCCCTCACAGATAAAAAACTGATTTCATTTTTTTTGTTGCACATTGCCCATATATATATATATATTGTCCCAATCTCATCTCTCGCTCCACGCTAGAGCAGATTGATTATTTTATTTTATAATTTTTTTATTTTTTTCAGGAACAAAGACAGACTGTTACAGTATGGTTACCAACTAATCCAAATAGAAATGTAAAATTTTAACTGACACAGCGTGATGTATTCTGAGCACTTCTGCACAATTAACAGGGAGATGCCATGGACTAAAGTGCACATCCTCTCTCATTAGCAGCACACTCTCCCATCCGCTTACATTTATGTCTTTGTTCTGTGCCATTTTAGCCTAATGTATTACTCTCTCCTTATTGCACGGCTTTTCAGAGTGCTGCAGAAAGTTCCATTCACATGAATGGGCCTTCCCAACGTTCGGGCCTGTGTTAAAACTATATAAATCACCGGCATTAAGTATATAATCACCGCTGTCAATGGCAACGAAGACACGAAACGGTAGCAAAATCATTTTTAAAGATTCATTGTGTTAGGTTTCTTTTCTCGTTTTGGCAAGTAGCCATGTAATAAGCGGGATAATGTATTGTCCGCCGGTAATTATCAGAAAATAAGTCCCTTCAGGTCGAAGCAAAACCCCTCCGCTGCGCGTCGTGGTTCTGTTCTCCCTGTCGGGACTTATTTTCTGATAATTACCAGCGGACAATACATTATCCCTTACTTCTCTCTCTCTTAGTCTCACTATGTATGTGTGTGTGTACATATGTAGGCGTGTGTGTGTGTGTGTGTGTGTGTGTGTGTGTGTGTGTGTGTGTGTGTCTATGTGTGTGTCTATGTGTGTGTGTACTGTCTATGTGTGTGTGTGTGTCTATGTGTGTGTGTGTGCATGTGTGTCTGTGTGTGTGTGTGTGTGTGTGTGTGTGTGTGTGTGTGTGTGTGTGTAACTCTCACTCTCTGTCTGCACCTGTCTACAGCAGCACTGGAAGAAAAAAAGATCTCAAGAGCAGCGGCAGAAGGAGCTATATAATGATGTAAATAAAGAGGGAGGAGGGAAGTGTGGAGAGAGAGAGAGAGAGTGAAGTGGGGTAAGTAGAGGGGAGGGGGGGCAGGTGCATCACTAATGGCTTTTTAAAAAGGTTACAGTGCCTCCCCCCAACCCCCTCCTCCACACACACACACACACACACACACACACACACACACAGCATATGCACACACACACACACAGCATACACAGACGCACACGCATACAGTACACACACACACACACAGACACACAGAAACACACACACACACACCCTCCAGCCCTCCTGCCTCTTCAGCACCAACACCAACTCCCTCTCACCCACACACACACACACACACACACACACACACCCCTGTGTGAAGCGTGGGGCTTCTGGCTGTGCTGGAAATGCAATTTCCGCCATAGATAATGCCGCTGCTGCTGTGAGCCTAGTCAAGAGGCTGTCGTGGGGGCAACGGGTTCGTCCTACGTCTGTCTGTGTGCGTGTGCGCCGTGCACCTGTGTGTGTGTGTTTATGTGTGTGTTTGTGTGTGTGTGTGGGTGTGTGTGTACAGTATGTGTGTGTGGCTGTGTGTGGGCTGTGTGTGTGTGTGTGTGTGTGTGTGTGTGTGTGTGTGTGTGTGTGAGTGTGCGTGTGCTCAAGAACCAAATAGGGAGGAGAAAGACAGCAAGAGAGACGCCATATATATGAGTGAGTGCTTGTGAGCATGTTCTATTTGCTCTTTTCACAAATCAGCATATTTTAAAATGATGAAGTGGGCAGCAGAGGTCAAACTGATGACCTTTGTTAATATTTTGTTTCTTGTTTATTACAGTTTTTCTCAGTCGCTTTGGTGATTTCTCACATCACTATTAACATTTGCACAGCATTTGCATTTCTCAAAACAATTAGTGCAAACTGTGAAACCTAGTGGATGACCTGCAAAAGCACGTCACTTGCTCAAAATGGATAGTCCATTCCTCTAAAGTAAGGTATTCATGTCAATGAAACTGTCAGTGTCATCAAAGTGAGAAGTCTTGACACCATTGTTTATGAACATCGTTTATTCTCTCAAGTGTTTTCCAATGCAAAAAAAAGGTCAGAACTCGGTGACACTACCTGAACATACTCAAGACAGCACTATATACTTAGTTACAAATTGCTGTATTTAGGGGAGTAAGTGAGTACAAGACACTGAATAAGTACATCACACGTACAGACATCACACACAACATGCACTTACAGCAGATAAAGTAATATTAAAAAAACATACACCACTGAACAATAAAGACAGTAGAAGATAAAAAAAATACTAAAATACGAAAATACTAAATATACTAAATAAAACTAAATCAAATATCCACATAGTGTGCTTAAGGATGATTACAGTTTTTCTCAGTCGCTTTGGTGCTTTTTTCAGATCAGAATGAAAATTCTCATAACTATTAGTTCAACCTCCACAACATTTAGTCATTTGTGCACATCATAGTAGCAAATTCTCCTTCCTCTGAACAAATTGCAAATACTTTTGGACATGTATCAGTTGCTTTCATACAATTCTCTGCTGTTTTTTAACATTATCATTTGCTTATATCATGTCAGTCAAAATTAACTATACTTATAGATACTGAATAGTCGTTCCCTATAAAACGAATAATTTTCATTTCATTGCTTGAGTCATTACATACAAAATTGTTGAACTAGTTATCAAATTCTGTCACAATGCTGTGGAATTGCAAAGAGCATACAGTAAAAATGTACGTATTCAGTGTCTTGTACTCACTTCCTCCCCTAACTACAGCAATGTGTAACTTTGTAGTTTTCAAATGGCTGTACAAGTACTGTATAGTGCTGTCTTGAGCATGTTCAGGTAGTGTAACTGAGTTCTGACCTTTTTTTGCATTGGAAAACACTGAGAGAACTGTCATAATGAAAACATGACAAAGCCATTTGACTATCTTGTTCATAAACGATGGTGTCAAGACTTCTCATTTTGATGACACTGACAGTTTCATTGACATGAATACGTGCTTTTGAGGAATGGACTATCCATTTTGAGCAAGTGACGGCTTTTTTTGCAGGTCATCCACTAGGTTTTGCAGTTTGCACTAATTGTTTTGAGAAATGCACTAACTGCTGTGCAAATGTTAATAGTGATGTGAGAATAGCACCAAAGCGACTGAGAAAAACTGTAAGCATGAGGTGCTTGCAGTGACAGGGCAGGGACTGAGCCTGTGATTCTGTGGTAATACATGAGACTTAGAAATAGAAATACATTTAAGTTTAAATAACCAACATAATACATGAGACTTAGAAATGGAAATACATTTTTTTTTAAAAAAACATTGCACAGGCTGGCTGTAGAGATGACAGTTCATGGAGATGAAATAAAGCATACTAGCTAATAACCAATCTTTATTATGCCAAGGAGGTCATTTCAGTGCAATTCATCTGTCTGTCTGTCTGAGTGTCTGTCTGTTTATTTATTTATTTGTTTGTTTGTTTATTTGTATCCTTTGTTTGACTCATGGGACGGCTTGAATAATTCTCATTTCAATTTGACTAATATTGCCAGATCCAGCCTTTGCCCTTGGCCGAGATCCGTGCTCTCTGACTGCCCTTGTAGTTTATTTAGGATTCAGTGTATGGCCCATGGGCTCCTGAGGGAAGATGCGCCAGTTACAGTAACCAAAACCCATCCCCTAACATTAACCTTACCCATAACCTTAATCTTAATCTTAACCTTAATCATTCACTATAGTTAACACATTATTTCTTTATCATCTGAGCTTCTGCACATCATGGCCTATAGGGAGGACATCCAAAATAACATGTGACCCAGATTCGTTTCCAATTGGACTGTTGGCTGACGACGCTAGGACACTCTCCTTGGACGTGACACACACTAGATTGCCCCTCACAAATCACTCTCTGCACAAAGCGAATTTGCCTTGTTTTGTTCCAGTGGTGAATCATTGCTAAGTGCATCTTTGACAAGGGTCCAACAAATTAGGCAAAATATCTTCCAGCCTGGTTACACTCACCGTGATTTCAGGATATGACCTACAATGCTGCCAGCTTAGCTCACATCAACTCTTGATCATCATTGACATGCTATTGCTAAGAGGGCGGTATGTGTGTGTGTGTGTGTGTGTGTGTGTGTGTGTGTGTGTGTGCGTGTGTGTTTCCAACACAAGTGAATTACTTGTTTCTGTGCTTCATGTAGAAACCCCTCGTTACGATAGAACTGATAGAACTTACGATAGAACATCACACACATGTAGTGCCAACATATGACCACAAGAGGGCGCACTGCCTCCGGCTGGAGCACCCCCACACAATCCAGACACCACTGAGCTTGAGTAAAACTGCTCAGACAGCTAAACTTCAATGTTTACATTTGGTCACATACTCCCTCTCCTCTCTGTATTAGTTTTATTTGCCAGATGCTTACATGGGTTTTGCAAAACTTTGGCTCATTGTGTCAAAACTCAAAATATAGTAACCTTATCTACTTAAAAAAATGTCCTCCTGAGCAAAGAAGTGAGGAAAAGATCACCTTGTTTGCTGTATCAACCCCTGAACTGACCATTGCTTACAGAGGAGGCCTGCAGACATGTGGTTGGTGGTCCATTGTCCTGCTGAAAATAATGTTTCAATATGTTTTAGACGTGAGGACTAGCCTAAACGGGCAAGTACAAAACTGTAACATTATTATACCGGGCACACAGTTGAACAGGCAACACTAGCTTACATGGGGTCACAGTTGAACACGCTGGCTTACATGGGGTCACAGTTGAACAGGCAACACTGGCTTACATGGGGTCACAGTTGAACAGGCAACACTGGCTTACATGGGGTCACAGTTGAACACACTGGCTTACATGGGGTCACAGTTGAACAGGCAACCCTGGCTTATACTGGCTTACATGGGGTCACAGTTGAACAGGCAACACTGGCTTACATGAGGTCACAGTTGACCACACTGGCTTACATGGGGTCACAGTTGACCAGGCAACACTGGCTTACACTGGCTTACATGGGGTCACAGTTGAACAGGCAACACTGGCTTACATGGGGTCACAGTTGAACACACTGGCTTACATGGGGTCACAGTTGAACAGGCAACACTGACTTACATGGGGTCACAGTTGAACACACTGGCTTACATGGGGTCACAGTTGAACACACTGGCCTACATGGGGTCACAGTTGAACAGGCAACACTGGCTTACATGGAGTCACAGTTGAACACACTGGCTTACATGGGATCACAGTTGAACACACTGGCTTACATGGGGTCACAGTTGAACACACTGGTGTACATGGTGTCACAGTTGAACAGGCAACACTGGCTTACATGGGGTCACAACAGGCAACACTGGCTTGAACACACTAGCTTACATGGGGTCACAGTTGAACACACTAGGAGTCTTGAACACACTGGCTTTACATGGGGTCACAGTTGAACACACTGGCTTACATGGGGTCACAGTTGAACAGGCAACACTGGCTTACATGGGGTCACAGTTGAACAGGCAACACTGGCTTACATGGGGTCACAGTTGAACACACTGGCTTACATGGGGTCACAGTTGAACAGGCAACACTGGCTTACATGGGGTCACAGTTGAACCACACTGGCTTACATGGGGGGTCACAGTTTGACCACACTGGGTTGGCTTCCCAGGGTCACAGCTGACCAGGCAACACTGGATTACACTGGCTTACATGGGGTCACAGTTGAACAGGCAACACTGGCTTATATGGGGTCACAGTTGACCAGGCAACACTGGCTTACACTGGCTTACATGGGGTCACAGTTGAACAGGCAACACTGGCTTACATGGAGTCACAGTTGAACACACTGGCTTACATGGGGTCACAGTTGAACACACTGGCTTACATGGGGTCACAGTTGAACAGGCAACACTGGCTTACATGGAGTCACAGTTGAACACACTGGCTTACATGGGGTCACAGTTGAACAGGCAACACTGGCTTACACTGGCTTACATGGGGTCACAGTTGAACAGGCAACACTGGCCTACATGGGGTCACAGTTGACTGGCTTACATGGAGTCACAGGACACACTGGCTTACATGGGGTCACAGTTGAACACACTGGCTTACATGGGGTCACAGTTGAACAGGCAACACTGGCTTACATGGGGTCACAGTTGACCACACTGGCTTACATGGGGTCACAGTTGACCACACTGGGTTACATAGGGTCACAGTTGACCAGGCAACACTGGATTACACTGGCTTACATGGGGTCACAGTTGAACAGGCAACACTGGCTTACATGGAGTCACAGTTGAACACAATAGCTT
>NC_063195.1:17938543-17973543 GCF_017589495.1 Alosa alosa
TATGTGGTCAGTTGTTCTGTGTTTTGGCATAAACCCAATCTGAGAGTTACTTAGAACTCTATTTTCCTGTGACGTTTCTACATTTGGTGCGGCCACGCACACACATGTGTATCATGTCTTCAAACTGTAGAAATTATTTGTATCTGGGCATGTGGTTCTTTTCCGTATAGCCATTCTTCTATGTACACCGAACTAACCTAGTGTTTCTTCCCAAAGAGCGCAATTTTCATTTAATCTGACAGACCACAATTCCAGAAAGTCACTGTAGCATTCAGTAACTCCTGCCATTTACATTTGTAATTAAATGACACAAAAGGCTTTTACCTGGAATGCCCTCTAAATAATCTATTAGCACTGAGGTCACCTTTGAATTTGGTGACACTAAGTTAATACCTTTTTCTGCAACTCTCCAACAGTGGTCCTTATGGAATTGTTTTGCCTCTCACTGCGTGTGGGGAGGAAGATAACCATGGGTCTTTGTCTAAGCATGTTCGTCATATTTCCAGTTGGTTAGAACCTTTTAATTATTGTTTTAATCCAAGACGTCATGAAATAAGCCATGAACGTCATGAACAAAATCATTAGCTATACTGCTGAAAGTTTGTGAACTACTGCTGAAAGTTCACACTGATTAACTTAAAGTAGTTGAATATAAATGGAAAAATTACTCTGTTACATTTTGTTTGTAAGATTTTGTAGGGGTGCAAATGTGTTTTTGTTACAAATATTTATTTCTTTATGAGATTCTTTTTGTCAGTATAAATTTGGTTGGAGGTTGGATTCTACCTCATTGTTCTCATTGAGACATTACTATAAATCACCAAAAGATTATTTTTTTACCTGTTTTTATTAAACGTCATGAACCAGGGGTGGCAATAATTCTGGAGGGCACTGCATATATCATCATCTTGTATATATTTGAACATTGTCCATATATTTTTATTGTCTATAGATTGTACTGCTAGAATGAAAACAACAGTTGGTACCAGATTCCTTGTGTGGAACAGTGGAACCAGATTCCTTGTGTAGAACAGTGGAACCGGATTCCTTGTGTGGAACAGTGGAACCGGATTTCATTCATGGCCATTAAAAGAGGATTCTGATTCAGATACTGATTCTGAGTACGCAACTACACAATTGATTCTCATCAGGGTTCACACCTATTTTAACTGACAACATTATTTTAATAACAACTCTTTTTAAGGACTAAGGACTTTCGATGAACCTTCCATGACCTTGTACATTATTCCACAGGTTGGGCCTAATTATTGGAAGGGGGGTCCATTCCTTTCCCTGAAGGCTAGTTAGGTGATTCATGTGGAAACTATCAGGCAAGTGAAGTGTATGCAACTTAACATTATCAGAACAATTACATAATCCAAGTCAGGACACCTACAAAAGATCAAATTTAATGTCATGACTTTAAATGAATGGGGGAAAAAAGTTCAATGAATTGAACTGGTTTTCAGGACTTTTCCAGGGCTTTTCCAGAAAATGTGATTCTAAATGTACACGACTTTTCTACGATTTCTACGACTGTGTCCCATACAATTAACACACTCACAACATGACACAATCACACCTCATTACCTCACACTCACACCTGTCTCCAACTCCAGCGTTATACACAGTCAGGATGTCAAGAGGTCATTCTCAGCCAAAACAATATATGTTGTCTTCCGCTGCACTTCATCCTATCTGGATGATGATGCTGAAGGAGAAGGAGAAGAAGAAGAAGAAGAAGAAGAAGAAGAAGAGGGGGAGGAAGAAGAAGCAGAGGAAAAAGAAGACAAAGAAGAAGAATTGAATTCATATAGACCCTTTCAACAATAAAAACAAAAACAATACTTGAACGTTCTATTTGGACCCCAATCTACTTCCTCTGCATTAAGATAACATATGGAATGTTAAAATGGAAGTCTTGTGGGGCCAACTATGATGCTGATAACGGAACTCTCTTGAAAGGGTCCATAGACCCTTTCAACAATAAAAACAAAAACAATGCTTGAACGTTCTATTTGGGCCCCAATCTACTTCCTCTGCATTAAGATAACATATGGAATGTTAAAACGGAAGTCTTGTGGGGCCAACTATGATGCTGATAATGGAACTCTCTTGAAAGGGTCCATAGTACTCATCATGCAGAGGAGCACAAAGCCCTTACCCGCCTATACAAACACTAAATGTCGGGGAAACAGCACAAAACGGAACCCATTAGAAGACGACACAGAGAGGCACAGGCATGGCAACGAAACATATGGAGCATAAAATATTACACAATGGGATGGTGGGGTGGTGCACTCATCCTGTAAGAGGACACCATTAAAAGGGTTTAAACGTGTCTACTCATGTCTCTGTGAGAATCTAAGAGGTTTTTGAGAGGCAATAAAACCATTTATGATGATGTCGGTTTGCTGAGAGCGTTGGCACAGTGTGTGTGTGCGTGTGTGTACAGAAAATGTTTGTTTTGCAGGCCATGTTTATGGCTTTTGTGGATCCGTGAATAGGCATGGCCATTTGTCTGTTTGGCCTAGGCGTGTGTGTGTGTGTGTGTGTGTGTGTGTGTGTGTGTGTGTGTGTGCGCGTGCGTGCGTGCGTGCGTGCGTGTGTGTGGATGGGAGACATGGCAGGCTGTCAGCAGTTAAGGTGTGTCTGTGCAGATGTTCTAAGAGCTTACTCCACTTGCTGAAACAACAAACAGAGAAACCACAGATCACATGCCCTGCCTCTTACAAACGCACACACACACACACAGGGCTCAATAAAAGCGCAGAGTACATGCCCTGCCTCTTATTTCTCTGCTGATGCCTTCCGGCAACACTATTCCTCTCTCTTGATCACTGTCCTCTGAACCTGTTTTTATAGGCCTTAGCCTCTGTCTCCTTCTCTTGAGGTATTAACCCCCCTGCTATTCTTTATACTCGTTCTCCAGTTTTCAATGATCCCTTCCTTTTCTCTTTCCCTTCTCTGTCTGTCTTTTGCATTCAGGGACCCCCCCCCCCCCTCTCTCTCTCTCACACACACACACGCACTTTAAACCTATCAACCCCACATATCAACCGTGGCAAAACCAACTCTGTTGTCGACTCTGTCAACTCCAGACCAATCCCAGCGAGCACGGCCTATCTCCCACATCTAGATCAGATGTCCTCCACATCCACCTGTGATTCCACCTGTGTCCACGGGGAGTTTTTTGCTCAGGCTCTTTTGGGTCTGGCTCTTTTTGCTCAGGCTCTTTTGGGTCTGGCTCTGTTTGGGTCCGTACATGGGTGGGTCTGTCTGTCGCTCGTCTGTCATGGTAACCGTCCATCTTCATCAAGGCCAAAGAAGCACACAGGGAGGGAACACCTGTCAGCCTGCACTGTGGAGAGACATGATGGAGGTCAATTACAGTGTGTGCGTGTGTGTGTGTGTGTGTGTGTGTGTGTGTGTGTGTATGTGTATGTAGGTGCATGTGTGTGTGTAACTGTGTTTGTGTGTGTGTGTGTGTGTGTGTGTGTGTGTCCGGCCTGCACTGTGGAGACACATGGAGCTCAATTACTGTGTGTGTGTGACACTGCATTTGCATAAGGAAGTGTGTATGTGTGCTCTTACCGATGCCCGCAGTGCATTCTTTTCATTCTTCCACTGCTGAAGCTTGGTGTTGAGGAGAGAGACGACATGCAGAGTGATTGAGTGAGAAGAAGAGAGTGAGTGAAAGGAGAAAGAGAGAGAGAGAGAAGGAGAGAGAGAGTGGAAGGAGAAAGAGAGAGAGAGAGAGAAGGAGAGAGAGAGTGGAAGTAAAAGGTGGGGGGTGTGGTAGTGTGTGTGCATGACACTTGTTGAAAAAATACCTAGTCACACTTCATAAAACATGATATGGTGCACTGATTACAAACAGCTTCAGTAACATGTTGTCTTCACCAACTTAAAGCTGAACCAATAATTTCAGACATCTAGGTAAAGCCTATCTATACAGCAATACAGGTTTATATGCCTAAAGATAAACGTTTCTTTATTCCCGTTTAACCTAATTATCTGTGCAGACTCCAAAATTCCCACCCTCATTCTCCCAAGACCCTTGTTTAGACTGCACAGGAAGCTCTAGTCGTTTCAAAAGTGGCGTGGGTTTACCCAACTAGCTTCGTCCTCACTTGGTCTCAAACAAACGACCGCTTGTGAAGTTAATAGTGCAGCGGGCCTGTGCATATTGAGTTTTCCCCGCGCAGTAGAAGTCCGAGGAGGAAATACCTTTGCCTTTTTTTCTGCGGCGGTTCTGCTATTAAGATATCAGACGGCGACCAGCTGGGTATATTTTTCTAGGTGTTAGCAGAACAGCGAGTGAAGGCTGGAATGTGTGCGACTGCGACTTAAAAGCACGGATAATATTTTGATTTGAGACAAAATAACAAACACTACGAGTCGGGCCTCAGCGGTATGCAGAGTAATTCGGCGATTTTATGAATGACGGTATTCATCCCTGATCAAGCCCCCCCAATCCGCTTCGCCGCTGCCGGCTGGCCCCACCCCTTTGGAATGTCTTGGCCAGGTGCCCTGTCGTTAACTGGCTGCACATATGGTAGTGGGCGTGGTCTCCAAGAGGCGCACGAGGTCGGTATAAATTTCATCAGCAGAGCGTGGTTGCAAGGTAGAGGAAAGTTGACGACCCACAGTACTTCGTGGCGGGAGAGTAAATGACCATACATTTTTGAGCAATTTCATTCTATACTTTCTTCGTGCTGTTTTTATTTTCTTTCTGTTGACCTCAGGCTGTTTTGGAGGCTGCCTGTCAATTATTTTATTTGCTTACTTTTCATTGCTTTGTTTACTAGTACCCTCTTTGAAGACCGTTTTGTTTATCAGAAAAGGATATTTAGCCATGACCTCTTTGATATCACTGGCTTTTTTGACAATGGCGACCATCTATATGGTAAGTTTCTCGTTGCATAATCTGTTGTCTACGAAGTGCAATTACATGTTTTCTGATGGATCATATGTATGCACACAGCAACCCCATAGAACTGCTGCATCTGTTTGTCATGTCTGTCGACACACTCCTGTCAAAGCTACATTTCGTTGATCAACTTTAAGAAAACCTATTGGGCTCCACTCTATTAAAGCATAAAGTCTCTGAGCGCGAGTTGGCAATTACGCATCCTTATGCATGTCTGTGTCCATCTTGGGAGCTTTAATGAGTGTCATCCAATGGTTACTTTAAACAGAGAGAGACTGTAAAAAGAGAGACAATGAGTGATCGTCATTGCATAACTAGATACGTCTGTCATTTCTGTCTGTGGCGCGTCTGGTTAAGCGTATATGCGTCCGGTATCTCATCAATCAATCTGTCAGTCTGTCTCCGAGTCTGTATGTCTGTCTGCGCTACGCTCCGCACGGACATGTGTATGAGTGTTCTCCTTGTTCTTCCGGTAACTCGGTAAACGGGCATGCTAGACGGTTGCGCGCTGTAACTTTGATCACGAGTTGGCACGGGGAGAGTAACTTCAGCTGACTTCCGCGAACTCAGATAGTGTCTAGACATTACCCGTGCGTTCGTTATCATCCACTATCTATCTTGTCTGTCTTGTCTATGCACGCATTAAAAAAATAAATAAATACTGGAATACTGGCTCAGGTTTGTGTCTATAGGGGGAATTGAGTTGAGTCACAAGCATCTATCATGCGGCTCATTTAGAGTTAATCTCTGTGACTCCCGCACTAATGCCAGTAATGTCTGATTTGTGAGAAGAGTTGTGTAACAGCCCTCTCGTTATGGCCTTGCCTGCCGTCTGTTTTCATGATTCTAGACACTGGCTGAGTGGTGTGTGTGTGTGTGTGTGTGTGGAAAGGATTTTAATACTAAACAGTTTTTTCTCTCCTCCTGACACACACTCATACAGACAGACACACTGTCAGTTGTACAGTTGGGGTCGACATGAATTAATGTGAAGTTACAATAAAAGCTATTTGATCTCCCTCTTTATCACACTTTACACACACACACACACACACACACACACACACACACACACTGAATAGGCAGACATTCAGATACCTCCTGTCTTAATTTTCTCAGTGCACCAACATACACACCATCAGTTCTTTTTACTTTTCTAACTTTACTCATCTCTCTCATAAACACAGTCACACACACACACACACACACACACACACACACACACATCAGTTCTCCAAACCAAAACCCTCAGGCACATTCCACCCCTAGGGATCAATAAAGTATCAATCTATCTATCACCATACCTTTGTGTGTGTGTGTGTGTGTGAGAATATGTGAGAATATTTTTAAATAGGTGTTTTAACCCCCTCCCTCTGTAGGTGGCTGCCAGCTGCCCGGCCGTGTGCCAGTGCCCCGCGGTGCCCCCCTCGTGCCCTCCTGGCGTGAGCTCCGTGGAGGACGGCTGTGGCTGCTGCCGGGTGTGTGCCGCCCAGCTCAACCAGGACTGCAGCGCCGAGCGCCCCTGTGACCACCACAAGGGCCTCGAGTGTAACTACGGCAACGACGCTGCCAGCGAGTGGGGCGTGTGCAGAGGTGAGGAGCGGGGCGGGGCGGGGGAAACGGGAATCAAATGAAAACAGTCTGGATTTATGTGTGTGTGTGTAGGGGGACGGCAGTTCCAGACGACGTTCCTTGGAGGAACGTAGTGGCCGAGGGTTTAACGTAAGACTTTTATCAGAGCATTTGGGGCAGCCGTGGCCTACTGGTTAGCGTTTCGGACTTGGAACCGGAGGGTTGCCGGTTCGAATCCCGACCAGTAGGCACGGCTGAAGTGCCCTTGAGCAAGGCATCTAACCCCTCACTGCTCCCCGAGTGCCGCTGTGGTTGCAGGCAGCTCACTGCGCCGGGATTAGTGTGCTTCACTTCACTGTGTGTTCACTCTGTGCTGAGTGTGTTTCACTAATTCACAGATTGGGATAAATGCAGAGACCAAATTTCCCTCACGGGATCAAAAGAGTATATATACTTATATATATATATATATATATATATACTTATACTTTAACTAAGTTGGAGCAGAAGAGGTAGCCAGCGGAGATCAATGAACAGTGGAGTAACGTGTGCCCATTTTCGGTTGATTGAAAACCAGACGCTCCGTCGTGGACTGGACTATCTATAGCAGTTCCACCACACAAGCCGGAAGGCCCGTGAGGAGGGCGTTGCAGTTGTCGAGGCGAGAGATAACCATGGTCAGCACCAAGAGCTGGGTGGCATGTTGGTTTAGGTACAGCCTGATTGTCCTTATGTTGAATAGTGCAAAGTGGCACAACTGGGTAACAAAGGCAACATGGTCAGAGAAGGTTAGCTGGTCATCAATCATGACACCCAAGGTTATTGCAGCCTTTATTGGAGCAAGAGAAAAGGAGTCAGTAGTGATGTTAATGTTGTGACGTGATGGTCTGTTTGGCTGTGAAGACCAGCAGCAGTTCAGTGCTACAGAGGCTTAGTTGGACATGGTGTTCCTTTATCCAAGTGGGTGTGTCAGAGAGGCAACAATTCGATATCCAAAGCAAGACGTGGTGTTGTCAGGCGGGAAAGACAGATGTATTTGGGTATAATCAGCGTAGAAGTCATGCGAGTTGGATAATCAGGCCTACACGGCAAACAGAAGGGGCCCCAGCACCGAGCCTTGGGGCACCCCTGTGGCGAGGCCGTGAGATGTGGATGTTGTGGATGATAGCCAAGACTCATTAAACGATCGCCCAGTGAGGTAGGATTCAAACCAGGAGCGCTTTGCCTGTAATGCCCATGCTTGAGAGTATGGATAGTAGGATGGGGTGGTTGGCCGTGTCAAAACCGCTGATGAGTCAAGCAAGATGAGTAGCAAGGACCGAGCTGCTACTCTGGCTGATTTTAAGGCTTCTATCACCGACAACAGATCCGTTTCCGTGGAGTTTATTGTTGGTTCAGTGTCTCTAAGCTTAGTTCATAGTGCAGTTGGTTTAGTGTGCCAATATAATTTAAAGATCACAGTTTCTCTTGCTAAGTTCAGGAGGAAAAGCTCCAGGTTTATACATTTTGCTTCTTGTTCGTTCTTAGGATCGGCTCTCTGTCGGCAGGTTTATGGATATACTCCTTGTTCATGAATATGACTCATGTATTTGACTCCCAGGTAGAACTGGGCCTCAGAAGTTTGCATTCCTACTGAAATGAGTCACAACTCAACCAAATGTGACACAGTATATTCTCAGGATGTCCTAAACACACAGGCATACCATCACCTGCATGAGGATGTTTGCATTGTGATGACACAGTCCCCTGTTGTTTCTTTCTTTTTCTTTATGGCTTTTACTTTGACACTGACAAAACCCTTTTCTTCCTTTTTTCTGTCTATTGACTGACTCTGTTTCTCTCCTTTTCAAACGTTTGCTACTTCCACTGACTGCATTGAGAGACAGGGTTTCACAGGGTCATGTTAAGGGAATGTTGAGAAATGAACGTTCTAAAGAATATCTGGGTTCATTGAATTCAACATAGAATTTTAGAACCTTCAATTATTGCGGAACTTAGAATGTTCAAAAACCTACACCTTTAAGGGTTAAGGTGACACCTTTTTTCTTTGTGCACTTTGATGGGTGGGCTTAGCTCAACTGACATTCATGTTTCACACCCATCCACCTGTTCTGCTGACACACACACATATAGTGTCTCTCTTAAGTACTCTCTCTCACGCTCTGTCTTTCCCTCTCCATCTCTGTCACACACACACACACACACACACACACACACACACACACACACACACACACTATCTGTCACGCCTTGCCTCACCCTTGTCAAGCGCATTACGGTGGGCAATCCCCTGTAAAGATGCTATTTAGACGCATACAGGCTGGAAGAGGAGAGGGTTTTTTTTTCCATCTATTTTCTACCTTTATCTTATTTTTAGCATATAGGCAGATGGTGAAGGATGTGTGGTTTTTTGAGGGGGGGGCATGGAAAAGCGGACAGGAGTTCTGAAGCATTCTGAAGCCCGACGCCACCACGGACTAGAACGGAACCCCAAGAATAACCCCCAAAAAAAAAAAGAATCCTCCCCATGTGCGTCAGCTGAGGTGTGTGATGTGTGTGCTGGGTGGGTGTGTTTGAGTGTGTGTGTGATTTGTGTGTGTGTGTGGTTGTGGTGGTGTATGTGTGTGGGCAGCAGGATCGGATATCGCTTCCCCTGCCACTGCCCTCTCGTTAACCTTTGACCCCCACAGGGACTGGGCCCCCTGTTCCGTGTTTGGTGTATTTCTAGTGCTGGGTTGTTGTGTCTGCGTTAGAGGACCACTGGGTGGAAGGAACACACCCCTTCGGCCGTGACTGACACACCAGACACATACCTGGGGGTTGTGTGTGTGTGTGTGTGTGTGTGTGTGTCTGTGCGTGGGTGTGCATGTGAGTGTGAGTGTGAGTGCGTCTGTGCGTGGGTGTGAGTGTGAGTGCGTCTGTGCGTATGCGTGTGTGTCTGTGTGTGCGTGTATGCGTATGCGTGTGTCTGTGTGTGTGTGTGTGTGTGTGTGTGTGTGTGTGTGTGTGTGTGTGTGTTGGGCGTGCCACGCTCGCACATGGCAGACATTTTGAGAGAGCACACACACACAGACGCGGTAAGGTAAGACTCCAGCTTGTGTATTTGAGGAGTCCCAGGAGGGGGGCCGCTGGCCGTGCCGCGGTGGTGTGGGTTTTCTCTGAGGTGGGCGCTAGACCTGCCTGTTTGGAGTGTTATGGCAGATTGTTATGGTTACCGGACAGGGAGGCGGCCATCTTTGATTTCATGCCAGGCGGCCTTCACATGTGGTCTCACGTGCACCATGCTCTTGTCACGTGTTTTGTGTTTTGTTTTTTAAGTTCAGAAGCATGTGGGGTATGGAATATGGACATTCTGGTCAATAATGAAAATAAATTATCATTAATCACACAATATGGGGAGACATTGATCCATCAACACAGGATGATTCATCCCTTCTGGGACTGTGGACATCAGAGGCACACACATTTTGTTCAGTCACTTTCAGAACAAGACGCCTCCTGGACATGTTCAACCAAGACATTGGTTCAATTAAGACAGTGATTGATTAGACTGCATCTTAAAATGCCTACTGTATGTACTATAAAACTCTGACTCTTGCTCTGTTTCTCCCTTCCCATCCTCCTCTTTATTCTCTCTTTCTCTCTCTCTCCCTCTCTCTCTCTCTCTCTCTCTCTCTCTCTCCCTCTCTTTCTCCCTCCCTCTCTCTCTCTCCGTCTCTCCCTTACTCATCCACAAAGCCAAATTGGAGGGCCGCAGCTGCGAGTTCGGCGGCCGCATGTACCAGAACGGCGAGAGCTTCCGCGTGGGCTGCAAGCACCAGTGCACGTGTGTGGACGCCGCGGTAGGCTGTGCCCCGCTCTGTGCCACCCAGCTGCCCCTGGCCTCCGCCGAGTGCCCCTACCCGCGCCTGGTCCGCGTGCCCGGCCAGTGCTGCTTCAGCGTGGACTGCCACATGGGGGCGCTGCCGCCCCTGCTGCCCCCGAAGACGCGGAAACCGACGAAGACCAGGCCCAAGCAGCAGCAGCCACAGCATCAGGACCAGAATCGCCTTGACGATGGCCAACAGTACAGCCTGACACCGCACCGTCCAGATTATCAGAACAATAGGGTGACCAACGAGGTGGCGGAGAGAGGAACGCTGAACTGGGCAGACGAGCAAGGCTACAAGCATCTACCAGGTGAGTAAAGCATCATGGGTAGTGTAGTCATGGGCATGATGGCAGACCGCATCATAGGTAGTTAAATCAATGGGTTCATGTGACTTCATGCAGCGCTATGCAGTTCTGGCTGAAGTTGATGCATGCTGGAGTCTGCATTGTTCAAAAGACACGTTCAGCCAGATCTGTGCAGCGCTGCATGAAGTCAAATGAGTCCTGATGATGGCAGGCAGGACATGGCAATAATGCAGGGCTACATGCATCTGCCAGGTGAGCTTTGCATCATGGGTAATGTAGTCATAGTTATGATAATGGGAGACAGATGAGTCTATTCAGTATTATTCCCTGGTGGTTAACGCAATGTGGTTGATTGCGGGTTAGAACAGAGGGTAAGGAAAGTAAGTCTTTGCCAGTTAAATCATCTGTTTAGCATATTATTGTTCTCTAGTTGCGTGTGAATTATAAGAGTCTAATGACATTCAGTGTCTTTTCAAATGGTAACCGTATGTAGGACAAGACATGACGACAGTCTGTCCTACATATTTCAAGGCTTTGCCTAAGTAATGTCACATGAACATTTAACTCAGCTTTAATTTTATTAAGATAAATTTGGCTCAACGTTTTTGTTTCAAGGCGAGCCTCTGTAGTCTGGGGGAATAGCATTAAAGGCATGAAATTAAGATCTTTCTTTCTTTCTTTCTTTCTTTCTTTCTTTCTTTCTTGAGTTCTTCAGTAGAGGATACAGACTGTTTTTTTTTTTTACAGAAAGGTTTTTACAGGCCAAGCTCTTTTTTTTTTCTCTCTTTCTGTCTCCCTGTCTTCCTTGCATTCTCATATAGATTTGGCTGCCTTTATGTACTTTCTCTTGACATCTTATGGCGATTTGATTCACTTATAAATTTGAATGTGTTCTGACAAAATCAAAGTCTCTCTCTGTCTCACTCATTCCATAAACAATGTGGGAACTTATTAATGATGGCAGTCAGTAATTTTCCTGATGTTTATGTATCCATCTCTCTCCATTATCCATCTCTGCTTCTCTCTCTCTCCATCGCTCTGCTGATCTCTATCTCTCTCTATATCTCTCACCATCTTTCTTTATATCTATCTCCCTCCATCCCTCTCTCTCTCTGTCTCTCTCTCTTTCTCTATCTCTATGTCTGATGTCTGGGTTTGACTTTGTGCTTTTGCCTTTTTTCAAACATTTTGCTCATATTGATCAATTGAAGTTTTGTGCTTTTGTACATTGTAATAAAAATCTCTCTCTCAACCACACCCCTCATACACTCCTCTCTCTCTCTCTCTCTCTCTCTCTCTTTCTTTCTTTCTTTCTTTCTTTCTCTCTCTCTCTCTCTCTCTCTCTCTCTCTCACACTCCATAGTCTGGAGTCCCTCTCAGAAGTGTGTGGTTCAGACCACTGATTGGTCACCGTGCTCCAGCAGCTGTGGAGTGGGTGTGTCCTCCCGCATCACCAACGACAATGCCCAGTGCAAGCTGCAGAAGGAAACCCGCCTCTGCAACATCAGACCCTGCAGCTCATTGGATATCCTCCCCAAGGTACAGCTGTCCATCAAACCAAAGGCGAAATATGTTGAGATGGTGCAAATGGTTAGCAGCACCGAAAGTTGGGCTATAATGGAACAATGGAAGAACTCTCGTTCTAACTTGTTTTATGATAGTACATATAAGTCAATATTCATACGTTTAACAGACTTATTCCATATGGGCCAACCTAGCTACTCTTCCCCTGTCCCTCCAAACACATTCACCAAATATACAGGGGTTAGGATTTTATAAGAGATTATAAATTGCACAACTACATGTGTCAGACAAGGTACCCTGTAATGTAAAACGCATTAGCTTCTTTTAGTAGCTAGCGTATCATCTTTAGCACTTAGTGCACTCTGCTATTTGAGTGTCGATGTTTACTAATGTAACCTGTGTGCGTCTGAGCCCCTTCCGTCACCCCAGCAACTGGAATGGCGCCCGGTTATTTTTCTTCCTGTCACTACGACCCATCCAATCTCTCCTGTCTCTATTTTCCCAGGCAGGCCAGTCATTAAGAAAAGACGATTACTACACTATTTCTCCTTTACTACCCTCTATAGAGAGTGTATTACCTTTATATCTTGGTGTCTATATATCTATCTATATCTATATATATAATGTGTGTGTGTATATATATATATATATATATATATATATATATATAAATATATGTCTATATATAGATATAATGTATATGTCTATGGTAATTATGTTTTGATGAATATCGAGGCTGTTGTGTGGGCCAGTGAGGGGGTTGAAATAGTAGTACATGGGAACCAGTTGATCCAGACACTCCTGTTGATGTCCATTTAAATATAACACAAGACCCCCACCCCACCACATGCCCCCAGCCCCCTTCTCAGACAGACACACACACACACACACACACACACACACACACACACATACAAACACACACACACTCTCTCACACATTCTCACACACACACACACACACACACACTCACTCACACACACATTGAGTCACACACAGACACATATACTGTACTCTCTTTCTCTTTTTCTCTCACTCTCTCACACACACACACACACACACACACACACACAAAATACCACCACCCCCAACACATTCCAGTGCAGTGCCCGTCTCAGTGAGTGCGTCTCTCTGGACACGCAGTCAGCTAGTCCCCCTCTATTCCTCTGGTTCTCAGGCCGGGAGCCCTGAGGCCGACTCTAAACCAGCCTGCCTGGATTGGCGGCTAAATGGGCCGTGCAGTAGCTAGAATAACTGCAACTGTGTGTGTTGTGTGATCCAGGGACTCTGTGTGTGTGTTGTGTTATCCAGGGACTCTGTGTGTGTTGTGTGATCCAGGGACTCTGTGTGTGTGTTGTGTGATCCAGGGACTCTCTGTAAGCCCTTTCAGACATACGTGTAAGACCGGAGGTTCGGCGGATGTTAAACGGTGGGACCGTATATCTGAAAACATAAACGGTCATATGGAAGTCCAAACTTAGCCGGTTGTTCTACTGCTCCCCCCCTAGTATTTCCTCCAGACATTATGTAAATGTGCTGTGTCTGAACAAAGCGTAGAACATGCGGTTAAAATTCACACCTAAAGCGCTTTCAGACATACGTGTAAGACCGGAGGTTCGGCGGATGTTAAACGGTGGGACCGTATATCTGAACAACATAAACGGTCATATGGAAGTCCAAACTTAGCCGGTTGTTCTACTGCTCCCCCCCTAGTATTTCCTCCGGACATTATGTAAATGTGCTGTGTCTGAACAAAGCGTAGAACATGCGGTTAAAATTCACACCTAGTGAGAGGAATTCAAAAGACCAAATCATCATAAGCAGAAGGCGCTGAAAAGGCAGTAGCCTACAGCGACGTCGTTGACGACAATAACAGGAGTATTTAATAAATTGTTAGCCAACACGGTCGGTTTTCTGTTCATTGATAGCCTTCTCATGACCTCACTGATATTTGTTGAGCATAAATATGCCTAGAAAAATGAAAACGAAAAGAAAACCCAACTTTGTTCCAAGCTCCTTACGTAAATGCATTAGACACATGGGAAGGATGCTTTTGGAAAAATAAACCATGAAAAAACAAACCACTTTAGTGTTAGCATTTTGTTTGTTGCATCCATCCTCCCCTGATTGGCGGTACCATAAAGTTCCATGTCACAATAGACCTGCAGGGGGGAGACAGACAGAAGATGGTGTACACCCCACTGGGCTTGGTGGGGTCCTGGGAGTGGATGTCAGCACAGTCCAGAGGAAGCGGCAATGTAAAACATAAACAAGTCTGAATGATAGCGAGTAGGATAAACAACACCTGAATCATCCGGAAAAAAGGACCTAGGTAAACACACACACACAAAACTCAAACACACCAATAGACACAATCATCTGAAGGGTGTAGGATGTCCGTTTGACAAACCTCTGAATGATGATGAGGAAAAAAGGTATACACACACACAAACACTCAAACACACACACAATCATCTGAAGGGTAGGACCTCCGTTTGACAAACCTCTGCATATACTCCGGAGGTTATATCTGAAAGCCCTATGTGTGGAGGAGACATGGTCCCAGGGCAGTCAGCCTGAGAGGGCGGCTCCCCTCTGACAAACCCTGCCTTTAAAGGTGTAGTTACCCTCTGACAACCCCAACCCTGATTTAAAAATGTACTACCCCTCGGACAAACCCTACCTTTAAAGATCTAGTCCCCCTCGGACAAACACTCCCTTTAAAGTTGGTAGTTCCCCTCTGACAAACCCTACTTTTAAAGATATAGTTCCCCTCTGCCAAACCCTGCTTTGCATATCTTGGCACTATGACGATCAGTCTTCGACTGTTCTCAGCCTAAAGCAAGTAGGCAAGTTTTGGCCAAAGATACAATATTGTGTTCAGTTGCACTTTGAGTGATGTGTTGGGCCCAGTGTTGCCTAGCAATGTTATATCAGAAGCTGAATCCTCTCTTGGCCTCCCCCCGTGTTTGTCAGCACTTGCCAGTCTGTGATCAGCTTGTTATTCCTGGGTTTTACAGTATATGCACGTAAACATGAGCACTCCCCCAGTGTGTCCATTGGATGATATATCTGATGGTGTTTGACATGTAATGTGTTGTTGCATGGGAACAATGTATTGATTATCTCTCTCTCTCTCTCTCTCTCTCTCTGTCTCTCCCTCTTGTGCTTCTCTTCCTTCTCTCACTCTCATATCCTTCTTTCTGTGTTCCTTCTTTTCTTTCCATCTTTTCTTCCCTCTCTGTCTTTCTATCTCTCTCCCTGTGTCTCTCGGTTTCTTTCCACTCACATCAACACTCATTCCTCCTCACTCTCTTATCCCCCTCTCCTCCCCTTTAATTCTTCCCTTCCCTCTCTCTCCTTCCATCATCACCATTTCCCCCTCTCTCTCTTCACCCTGTCATCCCTCTCTGTTCCTCTGTTCCCCCATCCTTTCATTATCCTCTCTTATTTCCTCTCTCTCTCACCATCCTTTCGTCATGCCCTCATATCTCTCCCTCTACCCTCTCCACCATTCATTATTTTCTCTCTCTCTCTCTCTCTCTCTCTCTCTCTGTCTGTCTCTCTCTCTCCATCCTTTCATCATGCCCTCAAAACTCCTCCCTTACCCTCTGCACCTTTCATTATTTTCCCCCCTCTTTCTCTCTCTCTCTCTCTCTCTCTCTCTCCGTCCTCCTCCCATCACAGAAGGGAAAGAAGTGCACCCGCACCCGGAAGTCCCCCGAGCCTGTCCGCCTCGCCTACGCCGGCTGCCGCAGCGTCCGCCTCTACCGACCCAACCACTGCGGCGTGTGCCTGGACGGCCGCTGCTGCCAGCCTGCCCGCTCCCGCACCGTCCAGGTGCCCTTCCGGTGCCCCGGCGGCACGCAGGTGGAGCGCGCCGTCATGTTTGTCCAGTCCTGCCGCTGCAGCAGCGAGGACTGCGGCCATCTGAACGAAGCGGCGCTGCCGCCCAAGCGCTGGATGTACGGAGACACCCACAAGTTCCTGGACTAGAGAGGAAGAGAGGAAGAGAAAAAGAGAGAAAAAGAGAGAGAGAGAGAGAGTGGTGGATAAAGGAGAGACAAGTGGGGGGGAGGGGGGCAACTGGTGTTTTGGACTAGAAACGACGAGAGGGGAGAGAGAGCGAAAGGCAAGGACAATTGTTTTGGACCCAACTTGGACGATCGGTTTGATCGAGACTGGGATTTGCACTTGTCCCGATCGATGTAAGGAGGAAGGTTATCCTTGTTTGATATGAATGGGTCTTTCAGATGTAGTTCAGTAGGACTGCAGTGCTTTACAGTTGAATTGAGCGGAGTCTGTGGACTGGGTCTGGTTCTGAGGTTGGCTGCCTTGGCCTCTGTTATCAGTCCAGTTAACTGATCTGGTCTGGAGACCCTGGGCCAGGGTTGGGTTGGTTGACAGGCCTCAACTTGAGGTCATTTTCGAGCCTGGGTTTGATTTGAGATCATTATGACCACAGCCTGGGCAGTTCAAGTTCTGCTGGTCGGGGTCCTGGGGTGGGATTGGGGACTGACGACAGCTCGGGTCTTCTAGAATATTCCGGAATTTGACTGAGCCTAATTTGGTTTTGTTTTTGGTTCTGTTCTTTCTGTCTTCTCCCTGGGTCTTCATGTTCCTCTCTGAAAATACCTTTGCGACCAGCAGAGGTTCCTCTGCAAGCCAACGGTTTGATGTTGCTTAAATATTTTTTTATTCCAAGACTGCTCATCAAATTAATCCCCAACTATTTAGTCAGACGAGGTCTATGCATTTCTTCCGTTACATTTACACACACACACACACACACACACACCTTGAGTGAATGCTATGTAGTGAACGTGGGTCACTGAAAATAGACAGACCTCATCCGGTGCCAACAGAGAGGTGGACTGTGTTTCCGTGACCACCATTTAAAGCCACAGTGTGCAAGATTACACCACCCTATGAGCTATGCTTTGGTAACTAGCACGCTAGTTTTACAACAAAACTCTTCACTGCAGTTTAACTTGTCAGGATAGCTATACTCTACACAGCCACAGACCTATGCTAATCTCGCCAGATTAGGGACAGAGTTTACAGGTTTGAGACAACTGGGGGTTAGCTGAAAATGTACTGTAAGCTACAAGGCTAGCGCTCAGACTTTTAGCAAAATACCTTCAATGCTCCTTCTATTCCCATCTTGAGAAGTTTGGGCTGGTTTTGATCATTTCAAATGCTTTGGCGTTTAATTAATACAAGTCTGTCTGGCTATGCCTGATTCGACAGTCTAATTGAATGCATCATGTGGACATAATCATTAAATGATGAGCTTCCATGCACAAGGTTTAAAGGTGCTGTTTAATTGTAGGACAGGCCCGCCATACTGAGTGAGTAACTGAATGTACAGTATGTGGCAGTAAAGCGTCTTTACTTCCAAGCATGTGAGCATACAATACCACCAAGGAATCTCACAATGCAATCAACCAAAGACAAAGTCTGACTGAAGTCTGGATTGACTCTCACCCCATCATGCTGAAAAGCTGTAATATTTATTCCTGTGTGTGTGTGTGTGTGTGGCAAGGGACTCTGTTCACCTCCCAAGACTCAGAAAAAGTGTGGTTAAGAACAGACTTCTTTTGTTGTCAATTCTTCCCCACCCTCACCCTCATGTCTGTGTGGTCCATGGACGAATGTTCCAGAAAGAGAGAGCGGGAGATTTATGTGTGTGTGTGTGCGCGCGCCCCTGATTATAGTTAGGGCCTGGCTCTTTTTAGTGGCAGACCGATACCAGGGTAACTAAAAACGAGCTGTCGCTTGAGGACACGGGAACGATCCACCTCTCGTTCCCTCACTTCGTTCGCCTCCTCAGAAAAAAAGGACTATGTAGAACTCCACCTCTGTTTTCAGATATAGGTGGAGTAGAGGGACGTTGGGATTTGGAGAAAGCCCCATCGGCTTTCCTTTTTCTATTCCAAGTTTGATTGTGATGTCATAAGCCTTTTGTACGATGAAGGCTACGTAAGGATAATGTTCTCTTTTCCTCTTTAAAACAATGTCCTAAACAGGGGACAGAATGCTTAGGCAATTCACCAATACCAAGACCAAATTTTGGTTGGATTTAGAAAAAAACACTACAAATCAGACAGGCACATATTACTTGTGTTTCGTCTGGTTGATTTAGTAGTTATAGTGACGGGGAGTGGAGGTAGTGCCAGCTTAAAAGGGGCACAGAAACTTCCAGAAATAAATCTTGGATGGGTCTCTTACCCCGCCATTTTGTTACAAGGTGCATTACGGGTGACAAGATACGAAATATATGTTTTCGGCAAAGCATTTGGCATTTGAGAGCATTAGCTCCACAGTGTGTGGTCCTCCGATTCTGACACACACACTGGCATGACGGTTTCATTTGACTGAAGTTACGATGACAGAGGGTTGATTGATGGGGAGCCGCTGGGATCAGTTGGTTCTTGTTTTCACAAACAATTTTGTAATATGGAACAACACCAGGAGAACCCACCATTGCTGGTAAATGACTGAATTTCACTGGGATTCATCCTGGAACTCTATTGGAATTGACCCAGAGGGTCTAATAAAAACTACTTGTATTCCTTTGGGTTCTCATTTCAAGGCCCAATTTAATTTGGGTCTGTCTACCTTCATGCCTGTTTAAAATACCCTCATCTCTTTACCACCACTGGATAAACACCACAAGACACAGGCAATTGATTAACATAGTCTAGTATACAACCGATTAATATAGTCTAGACTACTGAGGCACTAGACAAAACCACACAACTTTAATTAGGATGTTTAAGGAAGACAAGTAGGTTTGGTTACACAAAATTTAAACTTTTAATAATCCCATTTGTTCTTTGAGACAAAAATGGCCTTTGCATTTCATCTGTTACAGTGCTACTGAGTAAGGCCTAATTAATCAAACATCAAAACACTGCTGAACTGGTCAGTTAATTGAAGCATATGCAGGTAGTTGACAAAACCATAATCTTCATTCATGTTGACAGCTTCTGCACTCAGCCACCCTTCAAATCCCACTGCCAGCTTCTTTATCCTGATCAAAACACTTACATTGCCAAACAGCCCACAGGTCACGACTATCGGAGACGCGATGCACCCTGACAGGTCCGATTTCATGTTCAAAAGTGCCAGGAGGTGTTATTTCCCTACCAAGGCAACAGGCAGGGCATGAGCAAGACTGAGGAAATCAAACAGCTCCCCCTGTGGAAAACTGTGCAGTGCACTTTTATCAGGGATTGATTATTTTTGTTTAAGGAACTATTTTAGCTAAAAGTAGTCATTGGTAGTTCTGGCTGTAGAATGTTAAAAAAATGTAACGACCCAATTCTGGTTGTAGAATCCTTCATATAAGCATTGCAATGCATCAACGGAACAACTATTTCCCTTGCCCAAGACCAATGAAATTCACAGCAAGTACCAAAGCAAAACACATTGAGGGTTTAGAATACCATTAAATTTAATAGAAAAAAAAAAAAAAAAAAAAAAAAAAAAAAAAAAAAAAAAAAAAAAAAAAAACACATACTTAGCTGACATTGTATAAAAAAAAAAAAAGATTAACTTTTAAAATCAATGAACAACCACAACAGTTGAGAACACCAAATTAAACACCTGACTCATTGCCATGGGTACAATAAAATTAATTCACAAAAAAAGTGAATCCATTTAGACATATGGTGAGGGAGGGGACACTGAGAAGAGGAGGAGGAAGAGATGAACCAAACAAAAAAAACACAGGAGGGAGGTTTAAAAAAAAAAAAAAAAAAAAAAAAAAAAAAAGAGATTGGTGGAGACAACGGAAATCTGCAGGGACCACCAGGAGGTGGGGGGTGTTGGACACCTCATCTGGACTGCTCGACTAGAGAGAGAGAGAGAGAGAGAGAGAGAGAGAGAGAGAGAGACGTTAAATACAAGACTCAGCCTTCATGTGTAACACAGATTTGCAATCATAGGCTACTCTAAGCAGTCTGAGTGACAAAAGACTTTATTGATGGACCAAGGACCCACTAATGATGCCACGCCATGATAAAGGAGTGGCCTAGCGACTCAACACCTTTCCCCATGTAAACAAAGGATACACATTATTATTAAATAACACATTTCCCCACGTAAACTAAGGATTAGTATTATTATCCATAACTGACAGGGGCCTAAAAGTTAAGACTGGTGGAGCTTACTGTAGGTGGAGATGTCAATTTCCTCTGGCAGCTCGGCCACGTTCACCTCGAACCGGTCCTGCACGTCGTTCAGAATTTTTGCGTCTGTTTCGTCCGACACAAACGTGACTGCCAGGCCCTTTGTGCCGAAACGACCCGCACGCGCCACCTATTACCAAGACAACGGGACGGGCATGATGACCAGTCAAACGCCAAAACACTGAACAGCTCACAATCTCAAGTCAGAAACCACTGAACATTGTATTGATAGGTTTGTGTGCCTACAACTACAGCACATGACTACAAGACCATATTAGATTAGAATGTGAGCAGTTGATGCACAGAAATGATGCAGTAATCAAGTGTGTGTTTAAGTGTGTGTGTTCTGTGGAACCTGTGCAGGTAAGAGTCGGGGTTCTAAGGGGTGTGTGTGTGTGTGTGTGTGTGTGTGCTCACCCTGTGCAGGTAGGTGTCCGAGTCCTCAGGTATGTGCTAAAGTGTGTGTGTTCTGTGGACCCTGTGCAGGTAACCCTAGATTCACACAGTTGCATTGCTAGTGGGTGTTCCCGACGGTCGGGGGTGTGAAGCTATGGAAATGCCTTGAAGTATAACCGTAATTTGATTGGCCGGTGCCTTCCGTTGCTGTCCGTCGGGCGAAAGTTGAACTTTTCAAGGGAGCAACGCTACGAATTCAGTTCGGCAACGGATGACAACGTAAACGAGATGCGATCCAGCACTGCACGCAACGCAGGTGTGTGTAGGCACCGTAAGAGTCAGGGGTTCTTGGGCATGTTGCAAGGTGTGTGCGTGCGCGTGTGTGTGCGTGTGTGTGTGTGTGCACGTGTGTGTGTGTGTGTGTGTGTGCACGCACGTGTGTGTACACTCACCCTGTGCAGGTAGGTGTCCGAGTCCTCAGGCATGTCATAGTTGAAGACGATGTTGACCCGTTCGATGTCCATCCCTCTGCCAAAGAGGTTGGTGGCCACCAGGATTCTCCTCTGGAAGTCTTTGAACTGTTGATACCGTGACAACCTACGCAGACAAACACACAGGACATGAATAAGTTTGTTTCAGCTAACAAGAAACTACACCAGATTTAAACAAACAGTATACAGACAGAGTGACATCCAGACTTAGTGAAAAGAATGAAGCACATCAGCACCTGCCTGTAGTTGCACTTTACACGAATAATACGAACGAGCATAAACTCATGTGACTAAAACGTTCAACATCCAAAATGTGTGCGAGAGGAGCCGTGACTAGGCAGAGGAGTGTACCTCTTCTGGTCGTTCGCTCGTGTGTGTACACAATAATACTACTCCTCATCCTGTTCCATGCCCCTGTGTGTACACCTCTTCTGGTCGTTCGTTCGTGTGTGTACACAATAATACTACCTCATCCTGTTCCATGCCCCTGTGTGTGTACCTCTTCTGGTCGTTCGTTTGTGTGTGTACACAATAATAGTACCACTCATCCTGTTCCATGCCCCTGTGTGTGTGTGTGTGTGTGTGTGTGTGTGTGTGTGCGTGTGCACCTACCTCTCCTCCTGTTCCATGCCCCTGTGGATGGCGATGGCGGGGAAGTTCTGCTCGACCAGCAGCTGGGACAGAGCCACACAGCGCGGCACCGACTTCACAAAGATCACCACCTATAGGCAGCAACAGGTAACAGCAGCAAACAGAAACCGGTCAACATCTACCGGTAATTAAATAAAAACATTTATTTGTAGAGCACTTATCACAGACATGAGTCAAAGTGCTTTACGAGAGTATTAAATCATTATACAAGTATAGAAATCCAAGAGAATCTAAAGTAATGGCGTTTGGAGTATAATCTGTAGCGATGGACAGTCCACTCAAGGTCACTCAAGGTCAGGGGTCAACTCTGAATACCAGCAGCAGCCTCCATACACTGCCTCAACATCAAAGTATCTAAGCAACAATCGCGAATACTGTCTGTCTGTGTGGTTTGACACTTCCACCACCTGGAGACAGAAAGACAGAAACTCAAGACACCTCAGAACGGCACGGTGTCATCGACTGCACCACATACAGAGATTCAGAGAAGGAAAAAAAAAAAAAAACTGCCCAACATGTCAAAGACTAGTCACCAAGTCCTACCGAGAAGCACTGGACACTTGTCATCAACCTCTAGGACACCCGCATGCCCAGGCTAGACTTCAAAGACGGTCTCTGAAGAGTGTCACACATATCACCTTACTGAGTTACAGCGAGACCTCCAGACACTGCACTTCAACACACGGTGGTGACTGGGTGGCCATAAGGACAGAGTGCTCCAACAGACCCCACACACATACAGCATGTACACACCAGCCCTCATTCTATAGAAATCCATGTGTCATTTTAGCCCTCATTCTATAGAAATCCATGTGTCATTTTAGCCCTCATTCTATAGAAACCCATGTGTCATTTTAGCCCTCATTCTATAGAAATCACTATAATGTCTGCATCTGCATTTTTGCAGGAAAAATAAATCCCATGTGGTAATCATTCCGATTCTTTTAAAAATTGTGCTCACTTCTAGTTAAGTAAACTAAAACTTTATTATAGTGTAGACTATTGTCACCTTCAACAAAATAGAGCACATTTTAATGACAATCACAATATTTATTGTCCTCATTTGCACTGCACAGAGACAAGGAGCTTGCACACTGCTCCAACAAACACCAACAAACTCCCAACATTCTAAAGTTGGCAGCTGTTGGAAATGGTCTTTAGAATGTTCATAAAACCAACTGCCAGTCTACACTCTCCATCCAACAAATGCAGATGCAGATGGCTGGCCCACATTGGCCCAACTGTTGGTGTTTGTTGCCGTTTGTTGGAGCAGCGTGCGAGCTCCTACAGAGACAGCGAGCTGCCTACCTGGTTGAACTCCAGCACGTCGAGCAGGTCAAAGAGCTTGCGGTTCTTCTCGCTGTCCTTGAGCTTGCTGTAGTACTGCTGCAGGCCGTGCAGAGTCAGCTTGGTCTCATCGTCCACAAACACCTCCATGGGCTGAGCAGGGGGACAAAATTTAAACAAAAAGAGTTCTGTTTAATTTTTATTATTCTTAATTTCCTATAATGAATCATTTCCTCTCGCTAGGTTTGCCTCATTCAACACACATGGCTGGGCTCAACGGAAGTAGCACCTAATACTGTGTTCCAATATATATTTTGGTGTCCACTATTAACAAAGAAAACTAACACAACAATTACTAATTGTCAAATCATACCAATTATTTAAACACCAGTTATTTCAAAGAACAGCTGCTGAAGTGACGTCAGGTGAAGTTGGACCAAATGCAAAAATAAATGTGGATGTACACCAACAACACACACAACTACAGTAGGCCAGCTACACACACACACACACCTAGGCCAGCTATACACACACACCCACCTAGGTCAGCTACACACACACCTAGGCCAGCTATACACACACACACCTAGGCCAGCTATACACACACACACCTAGGCCAGCTATACACACACACACACCTAGGTCAGCTACACACACACCTAGGCCAGCTATACACACACACACACCTAGGTCAGCTATACACACACCTAGGCCAGCTATACACACACACACACCTAGGCCAGCTATACACACACACCCCTAGGCCAGCTATACACACACACACAGGCCAGCTATACACACACACACACACACACACACACAGGCCAGCTATACACACACACACACACACCTAGGCCAGCTATACACACACACACACAGGCCAGCCAGCACATACACACACACACACACACACCAGCTAGCTATATACACACACACACACACACACAGGCCAGCTATACACACACACACACACACAGGCCAGCTATACACACACACACACACCTAGGCCAGCTACACACACACACCTAGGCCAGCTACACACACACACACACACACACACACACACCTAGGCCAGCTACACACACACACCTAGGCCAGCTATACACACACCCCTAGGCCAGCTACACACACACACACACACCTAGGCCAGCTATACACACACACACCCCCTAGGCCAGCTATACACACACACACACACACACACACCCTAGGCCAGCACACACACACACACACACACACACACACCTAGGCCAGCTATACACACACACCCCTAGGCCATACACACACACACACCTAGGCCAGCTACACACACACACACACACCTAGGCCAGCTATACACACACACAGGCCACACACACACCACACACACACACCTAGGCCAGCTATACACACACACACACACACACACACACACACACACACACACACACCTAGGCCAGCTATACACACACACACACCTAGGCCAGCTATACACACACACACACCCAGGCCAGCTATACACACACACACACACACCTAGGCCAGCTATACACACACACACACCCCCAGCTATACACACACACACACACCTAGGGCCAGCTATACACACACACACACACACCTAGGCCAGCTATACACACACACACACACCTAGGCCAGCTATACACACACACACACACCTAGGCCAGCTATACACACACACACACACCTAGGCCAGCTATACACACACACACACACCTAGGCCAGCTATACACACACACAGGCCAGCTATACACACACACACACACACACACAGCCGTCAGCACACACACACACCCAGCCAGCATACACCTAGGCCAGCTATACACACACACACACACACACACACACACCTAGGCCAGCTATACACACACACACACACACCTAGGGCCAGCTATACACACACACACACACCTAGGCCAGCTATACACACACACACACACACACACAGGCCAGCTATACACACACACACACACACACACACACAATGCCACACAGGCTAGCCATGACACAGGCTGTTGGCAACCATACAGGAGTTGGCACAGGAGACACATGCAGTGCACTTGGCATATTATGTCAAAGTCAGCCCCGGCAGTTTCCAGTCCGCTAGTTCTCCAAGACACTCCGCTAGTCTCACAAGACACTGGGCTAGCTCACAAGACACTCCGTTAGCGACACTCCTTTGGTGCAGTCTACGTGACTGAACACATCAGTGCCACACACCCGACCAAGCTAATCAAGAGCATTGTAAAATATGATCAGGAGCATTCAGGTAAGGCCATACAGAGGTGTGTGTGTGTGTGTGTGTGTGGCTGCTGACAGGAAATGACCGTTTAACAACACAAAGAAAACATGATGCCACTGCCAGGGTGCACTCAACATCCACACCAGCGAGTGAACCACGTCAGCCAAAAAAGCCTGAATCAAGACCCATATCAGGTGCCAGCAATCCTTCATTCCACAATCAGCGCATTTGTTAACTGTTTTTATATGAATAGGCTAATTATGACAACAACAAACAGTCAGCCTGTTTCAACAACGCAGTCTTCCAAGGACAGCTGTTGAAATGACAAGTGATGTCAGGTCAAGCTGGAGCGAGTGCAAATAAATAAGTATGTACGCAAATCAAAGCTGGCCGTGGGTGTGTGAGCGTTAATCACACACACGCGATGTAACAAATCTGAGGAAGTTGCATGCAGAGACACATGCAGAGCACTTTGTGTATTATGTGAAAGTAAGCAGAGCTTGCACCGTACAAAAGCAAACAAAAAAAAAAAAAAAAAAACACTAGGAGACAGACAGACACAGACACAGACACACAGGACAGAGACAGACACCCACACAAACACACAGACAGACGGACACCCAGCGTGCCAGTACTCACATCCTGCATGAACTTGCGGCAGACGGGCCGGATCTCCTTGCTGAGCGTGGCGCTGAACATCATGCACTGCTTCTCGTGGGGCGTCAGCCGGAAGATGTCCTGCACGTCGCGCCGCATGTCTGCAAGAGACGGTCGGAGAAACGACAACAACTTAGATCCTGCGCAGCCCTCCCACCCCCACACAGAGCAGTCACACAGGGCAGGGGCGGCCCCTCCTCAGCCCTCGCCGGTCCTCCTCCTTTACCGTAATTTCCCAACTAGGGTTCATACATTGATTTTACAAACTTTCTTGAGCTATGAAAGTTAATACATGGGGGCAGTTAATATGGTATTGCGGCTAATACACAGGAAATGAATGCACATAAAGCAGACGCTCTACAGTCGCAGCAGGAAGATGTCCTGCGTGTCACAAAGGAGGTTTGCCAGATGGCCTGCATGTCACAAAGGATGTATACCAGATGTTCTGGAACTGAGTCATTGACTGACAAAAATACTGCTCACGCCCGGCCCAAGGAGGGGGTTGTGGGAAATGAAGTTCAACAGCACAGATCAGGGGGATGGAGGGCACTACGAGTGGTCAAGCACTCTGCAGCCTGTCCGCTGTTTTCCTTCTCAACCCTTCAGCGAAGCGAGAACTTTGAATCTTTTGTAACAAAAGATTTTGTTCTGCAACAATTTAAGGGTTCTAAAATATCATGTTGAGTTTAATGAGCCCTCATATTGTGTGTGTGGGTCAGGTGCACGTTGAGCTCAATGCAAATCAAACCAGCTAATAGGCTAACTGAAATAACACCCATGCCAATCTCTAGGTATGGTGAAGGGTATGTGATGTGGGGGCTATTTTAATTCCAAAGGCCAAGGTAACTTTATCAGGATGCACAGTATTCTGGAGCCATGAAATAACTGGCCTTTAAAAATAAAAATCTGCCTGTCTCTATGGGAATTTAACATAGGGGTGGCAATACTTATGACCCCTGTATTTTAAGGAAGAACATTTATTTATTTATGATACATTATTCATTCACTAAGAAAATTGGTGTCCTGTTAGATATTTCCTCATTTTTCACTTAAGGCATTAAGATCAATTTCCAAAAGATGATTTTATATTCCTCTTTTCAGTCAACTTTAGCATGGGTGCCAACACTTTTGGCCATCACTGTGTGTGTGTAATTTTATATATATATATATATATATATATATATATATATATATATATATATATATAGAAACCTCATTCCTCTCCCCTCCCATTTTCTCTGTGTTTCTCCTCCTCCTTACCCAGCTGCTCCAGCATCTTGTCGCACTCGTCCAACACGAAGTGCTTGACGGTCTTCAGGTTGAGCGTCTTGTTGCGGACGAGTGCCAGGATGCGGCCCGGCGTGCCCACCACGATGTGCGGGCAGTTCTTGCGCAGCACCTCCTCGTCCTTTTTGATGGAGAGGCCGCCGAAGAAGACGGCGCACTTGACCGTGGGCATGTACTTGGAGAAGCGCTCGTACTCCTTGCTGATCTGGAAGGCCAGCTCGCGCGTGTGGCACATCACCAGCACGGCCACCTGGGGGGGGGGGGTTAAGGGAGGACACACAGAGAGAGTGGGGTGAAAACAGAGCAACAGGCAGAAAGACTGTCATGAACGAGAAACAGACAGAGAGACACAAATGAGAGACAGACAGAGAGACAGGCATGAACGAGACAGACAGAAAGTCACAAATGAGAGACAGACAGAGAGACAGGCATGAACGAGAGACAGACAGAAAGAGTCATGAACGAGAGACAGAAAGTCCTGAACGAGAGACAGTAAGAAACGAAGAGACAGTCATGAACGAGAGACAGAAAGTCCTGAACGAGAGAGAGACAGTAAGAAACGAGAGACAGACAGAGTCATGAACGAGAGACAGAAAGACAAATCCACAGATAAAAAGGAGGAAGAACAGCATAGAAGGGGTGAGAGAGAAAGCGAAAGAGAGGGGTCAGTCAACAAGAGTGAATATGACAGGTCAGGTGCAAGAGCAAAGTGGAGGAAAGAATAGGACGAAGAGATGAAGTAGCCCACGAGAGAAATGAATGAATGAAGTACAAGTGGGGGTATACTTGATATATGGGGCAACTGTTTGAGCAATGTTGCTGCTCCTCATTACTGTGGTTGTATTTTGGGCAACAATTAATTTTCTGAACTTTAATCATCAGTAGGAAAAAAATTAATGATCATCCAATTAGAGTAAGTGGAACGAATCATGTGGTTGCCCAGCAACATTGTTCCACAAGTTGACCCATGTGTCATCGCCTTAAGATGAAAATAGTGTGTTTCTGAGTTAAATACACGACTCTTGTCAACGTGCCTGAAACAGTCACTAAACGCATGAGTTAAGGCATGTCAGCTAAGGTGTGTTTGGGTTTCCTCACCTGTCCATCAACGGGTTCGATCTGCTGCAGGGTGGCGAGTACAAACACAGCTGTTTTGCCCATACCTGACTTGGCCTGACAAAGGATGTCCATACCAAGAATGGCCTGAGGAATGCATTCGTGCTGGACTGTGGACACAAGCGGTCAAGGTTAAGAGCAAATAGTCAAAGGGAATTACGCATCGTTTTTTTTTTTACTTGTGCAAGGCTGTGTGTACTGTGTGAGTGCAATTCAATTTAGCATGGGCCATAGACTTAACAGTTAATGAGACGATTTCAGAACTAGATAGACTTAGCAGGGAATCAAAGGAACAGGTGTGGCGCTATTTATAGTCATTTGAAACAAATGGTGTTTGCATTGGAGGCACCTTCTGATGGATGTTCGAACCCGCAGTCGACGATGGCTCGGAGCAGTTCTGGTTTGAGCAGGAAGTCGCGGAAGCCGGAGCTGTGGATGGAGACGTAGGAGCCCTTGACTTCTTTTTTGCCCGCGGGGGTCACGCTCTCCGGGGCGGTCTGCGGCTCTTCGTCGTCCTCGTAGTCCAACAGCTCAGTCTCAACGTCGTTCTCGGCCATGCTACAGAATAAGAGACACATGAGCAGTCAAGAACGCAACTAACGTTTTTCCGCCAACGTTCGGGGTCTTTGGCAACTGGTAAGGGGTGACACATGTCAAGGAAAACATTCGCGTCAAAGATCTTAGAGCGTAGCGCTCTGTAATCGTTGACTCGTGTTCACTATAGTCAGTAGGCCCATCGAAGGTAACAACAAAGTGGACTACCTGGACTCAAGGTGAGCGCAGACTCCCAATGCCAAGTCGCCAACTTTAACTTGACGCTTGAAAGAAGCCTGACGTCGTAACGCTAGATCTAGTAGCCGGACGCATTCGGTTCGTAACCTGAGACCAGCATGGAAACGTCATCATTATTATGAATGAGCTCCTTACCTAACAGCTATGCATGCGAGAACCACTTCCTTTCTCACACCATCGTTTTACACGATGATTTAAATGGGAACATTTATCTAAAATATCTTCGACCAAAACAACTTTGGCTAATGTACCAAAGGGATCTGAAAGACTCAAAGCTGAAAAGCAAGCCTAACAGCTGAGCAAGACACAATGAGACACTCAGGCTAACTGTTAGCATATCCATTCAATCTATGCTAACGTAGACTAACTCAAACAACATTTCTGTAAGGCGTCCCTTTTAAATACTGCAGTGCTATAGGGACTCTACCTTCGTAATGACATTTTCAAATATCTAGGAGGTGCAGCTGAAAGTAATATTCAAAACATCTTGGCCAAGTTCACTGCGCCATTGCAATGATCAAGCTAGCTAGCTAACTACAAGCTAACAAGCGTGAGGTCTTCGGATGATAGTTTGCAAACATTCTCTCAAATCATATGAATATAACGTCATCAGTTGATATATCCCATGTAACCTCAAGTCCAGTGATGGCTAAAGTAAAAATAATCTTGCAATACTCAGTGGTCTGGGATTCATTCGTTCCTTCTTACCTTTCTGTGTTGTATTCCTTCAAACGCGACTTCAGACTGCTACTATGCTTCACATGGACAGGCCAAGTTTATCGTTTTCCCGGAAGTTGAATGTTGTAATGTACATGGATCCTATTGGTTACTTTCAAAGACAAGTGTCTTGCTGTGAATTAAAAGACAACGTGATTGGTTGCTTCAAATGTCCATATGATAAGTGGGTTTGGCTAGCATCGATGCCCAGCACCAGTTTTCTTTACAATTTACCACGTGCAATATAAATATTTAATATAACACTAATAAATACTAACCCTGTCAAATCAGGTTTATTGGCTGGATAAAGGCAAGCCTTTAAATAAGACGTACTGGCAATGGTTTCGGGGTCTTATAATTTGCATAACCATTGCCAACAGATGTTTGATGACACGGGCAACTCTTGCTTTGTCCACACGGGGGCGCTAGGGATTCGAGTCTGACAGTTGTCTCTGGGTTGTGAGACTACAGTGGAAGATGCTAAGGGACACTGGCTGCCATATGAGCGTTCAAATGTTTAAGGCTTATGCATGAGGGTTCTTTTAAAATATAAATTGTTGTTCATAAAGCGCATGACATTGACAGAGCATTATTGTTATTATAGCAGTCAAATTGAGGTAGACTGTTAATTCAGATGCGGCAGGAAGTTTAACGAGTTCTCAACTCAGTTTCCATATAGAAGTTGAATTATCGTTTATTGGGCACGTCGGATAAGCGTTTTCCACTCAGAGATTCATAAAGGCTGTATTATAGGCCTATGTTGCAAGACATGATTTGGCTACGTTTTTCAACAAGGGAAGATAATTAATTATACAGAAATGCAGTAGGCCTAGTCTAGGTATTATCACAAAAAAATCACCTGCCCATCTCCATGCAGAATGAAACATGACACACCTGATTGGTTCATGCTGCAGTCATGCAAAATTATTGTCGCAATTTCAGCCAAATCGTTGGTTACACATGTCTCTGTCACTCTGTCATAGTTCTGACGTCTGTGCGTGTGCTATGCCTCATCGCAGAAATTACCAAGGGACACGGCTCGTAGGCTACTGCCTAATGCCAGAAAATGGCGCTCTGTGTCATAGCCGAACCGTTGTGTTTGAGCAGTGTATGCTGATATTATATCATTTCTGCATCTATTCAAAATTCTGAGACAGTCGTCTGGATAATAGCTGGAAGTGGCCTACAAGCACAACCGTGAATGGGCGGTGATTTGGGAGGTGCCATTTATTGTAGGCGTTGCCTGTAGGTCTCCTTGAGGAAGCTAGATCTGACAGCTCCGATTTTTTTGTCGTTAATTAACCAACAGCAACAGCGAACCATGTACTGACCGACGTATTCACACATCTATTTATTTTAAAGGCTCGTTCCAACAGGCGCAAAGATAGCCAACGCGGAATGATAAGACATTTCTCCGATGATTATAACGGGAATGACACTGTGGAGCCACGAGTCGTCCAGAGGCTGCCGCTATAATGGAAACGGAATTCAGGTGGGCATCGCATTTTAATATGTTCATGGCATTTGATTTGTATGAACCGTAATATTTTGTTTTGGTTCTGATAGCCTACGTGGCGTCATGTTGTGTGTTGCGGTTAGGAGTCTTGAGGGGCAAATCGGTAAAGGGTAAATCGGCAAACAATGCTATGAGATTCCAGTACATTAGCCTATGCACCGAAGATCAAGCCTACATCTTCGTGTAGCGACAACGATGCTATACCCAAATCATACCCTCGAGTAGGCTAGCCTATAAAACTATTAGCAAGGATATTTCCATCAATATTAGGGCAGCCTTTCGTAATCCAAGAAATTGCGAAAAGCAGAGAAAAAAGGCAGTCCTTTCCATTTTACGCGCAGCGACGCGCACGGAATATAATGCATTTCTTCTCGGCCTAATTTCCTGTCATACCGTTATACAACCAAAACTATTTATCCGATTTCATCGGCTAGGGCTTTGAATAGCGGTTTTAGATTTCAGGTAGACCTGTCAACGTTATTGCATAGCGAAGCTGGATCGTGGACAGAGGCATCCCCCGCAGCGAGTGCTTGTAGCCTTCGTTCACAGGTAACATTCGCGTCAGCGTTTTAGCATCACAGGCCACCACAGCAAAAACTGTTGGCTCAAATGCATCTGAGACACACACACACACACACTCCTTGGGAGGCCCCATGGCAGACTATAGTCCGCGTGTGGTGATGCTGACTCCATTATCACGCTTGCGGACGTCCAATTGACCCACATTGCATGCCGTCAGAAAACGAGGCCCATATCCTAGCCTGGTCAAAGGAGGCTTGAGTGACACAGCTCGTCTTTCCCGGCTGGCTGTCACTGCAGGCAGCCTGGTGAGCCGACACAACACAAAAATGGCTGCTCATCATTCTACCCTCCTAATGCTCTCTCCCCCAAAACAAGTGCAACGTGGCGAGATTTTTTGTATCGCGAAATTATCAGTGGCGCTGACTATGGTGGTGATGTTGAGAATTCAAAAGATTGTTGCTGACTAATACAAAAGCCAGTGCCATTTCCCTACCCTTCGTTTCTTTGAGGTCTCCTTCAGGGGAAATTGGTTAAAGAGATTAATTATCTCGCTTCTCCGTCTGATGAGTATTACAACAGCGAGTGTAATTACTGATTGTAGATCAGCACACAGACTCTTGCTGCAAGCCCCCTCTATTCAAACCGGTGCCACTTCATGATTGCAGAGTTGATGATTAGACTCTACAAAGGAGTCTAACGCGGTCTATCTCTTGTGTGTGTGTGTGTGTGTGTGTTGGAGGGGGTGAGGTGGGGGGTTTGGATTGTCAGACTCTGGTCTTATCTCCCAAACCCACTCACTGAGGCGAGATCACACAGAGAAACCTCCGAGCAGTAATGAGATCAGTTCGGCCCCATTGCTAATACACACACACACACACACACACACACACACACACACAAACACACTTCTGAGCACTGTGGCTTTTATGTAAGAGTGCCCCCCCCCCCCCCTCACAGTTAACCCCCTGATGTACTTAAGACACACTCATGTGAAAAAGTGACAACATTGATATCATGCCCAAGGAAAACATTGGGCATGATTGAATTAGTATAGGGCATTGCAGGGTATTTGTTGTCTTTCAGTTGAGCAAAATTATACGGCTTGTCTATTTTGCTCATCCTCTAACAATGTGACAGATTGTCTGTTGTTATTGTAGTGGAGATCAAGTTTGCAACTATAAACCCTAATGAAAGCCCTAATTGAATCAGAACCAGCTCTGTGTTTGTGTAGAGTCACACCTCTGGGAGAGAGTGTTGTCTGTCTGTCCTGCTACAGTGTGAACCTTGAGAAGGGGAGAGAAACTATCAATCTGTGACAAGCTTTATCCTCACCATACCCCGCCACCCTGTCAACCATGTGTGTACCAGCAGGCCATGTATGGAGAAGAAGCAGCGAATAATATTTATACATATAATAATCATGTATAAATGCACACTATTTATACATATACTAATAATTTATAAATGCACAAAATATTTACTAAAAGCTCTTTTGGTAATGGCTGAGTTATTGTCATACAACACACTTTCCTGGTCTAAAACAACAAATGAATTCTAAGTCATATATAACATATGATTTCAAACAATGTTCCCAAACATTGTTAAGGTGACCAAGTGTGTTCCACCACAGAGGGCTCTAGCTAACCAAGACCAAAGCGGAGTTAACCAGCGTGCTGCGACAACCACCACAGAGGTCCTTCCCCTTAAAGGAGAAGTTTGGTGTGATATTGACCTAAAGTGTATTGAAACATGATACCGAGTGTGAACCTTTGTCTCATAGCTCATCTCGGCTATGACAGAAGGTACTGTCTGTATAAATTGTCTTGTAAATAAACTACTAGTGCTTTTTCAAAGTTCTCAATGTCTCGTTTTAAATGTCAGGGCCCTCAGAAGTCTACCAATGAAGTGTGGAGCTACTTTGAGCCTCGTAAATGGTGTAAAACAGTGATTTATTTGCATGGCTAGCCCGATGCCCGAGGCACCCCCAATAGAAACTTGTTGGTAGCATCGGCTAACTAGCGCCAGATTTCGGAGTGCAGGGGACAAGCCGAGATGAGCTATGAGACAAAAGTTCACACTCGGTATCATGTTTCAACACATTTTAGGTCAATATCACACCGAACTTCTCCTTTTAATCGACACAACAACGCCCTTGTGGACATTCCAAAACATACAGTCATCTCTTGTCAAGTGTTGCAGTTCATTTCTTTCCACTGGAAAACGGTCACATCTTGTGAGACGTGAAGTTGGATGTCAGACTGATCTGCTCAAAGGCCTCTGGGTGGTCAGTTGTGCCCTGCTCTGGTCAGGGGGACCTTGTCCAGAATTAATTTATCCACAGTGCCAAGGCTTAGCATCCCAAAGGAACCTCCTCTGGAGTCTGTGCCCCCTTTGATACCCTCGTCGTGGGCATGTTAAAGAGACGGACACCCTCCCCTCCTGACTCTTTGATACCCTCGTCGTGGGCATGTTAAAGAGACGGGCACCCTCCCCTCCTGACTCTTTGATACCTTCGTCATGGGCACTGCCGTGTCTGCCCTCCGCACTTCCCGCCACCTTCTCCGAACCCTCCGAACCCTTCAGCCACGTGCGGGTTCCCACCTCCAACCACATGTCCCTTAGTCCACCTCTCTCTCCGGAACCCTCAGGCTCCCCTTAGGCCCCGCTCCCAGAGGACTCCCTCCTGGCCGTGCCTGGGTGACGCTAATGCTCTGTGAGAGGACTGGGACACACTGACCCAGGAGTCCTCTGTCTGGTTGTTGTGGTGTTTGTTTGTTTGTTTGTTTGTTTGTGTGGCTCCAACTATGAGGCCGGAACTATGAGGCTGGACGGTTTTGATTGCAGATATGGCTGCTTCCTTCCTTTGAAGCAATAATACTGAACTTGAATGAACTTGAACCCTGGTTCACTGATGATACTTGCATGG
>NC_063195.1:17976043-17981043 GCF_017589495.1 Alosa alosa
AGAGAGAGAGAGGCAATTAAACCTGAAGAGGAGGGGTGGGGGTGGAAGGATAACAAGCCTTTTGGCAGTCATCAAGGGTCCTCGTGTCCTGGACGCGTGTCCATTAGCATTGAGATGGGCAGAGCCGGGGTGTAGACACTGGAGAGCAGAGCCAGGGTTCACGGTCAACAGACCGGATGGATGCGACTGTTAAAACGTTTTTTTTGTGTGTGGCCACAACTCTGAGAATATCGCTGTGTCATTTGTGCGAATACACAGCACATTACATTCTGTTGCAGGGCAATGTTCCTAATCCTAAGTGTTGTGGTTCTGGCATGTTCCCATTGATATTGGGCTGAAATTTTTCTTTTCTGGAGAACTTTAATCATCAGTAGGCAAGTCGTCATGATCATCCAATCAGAATAAATTGCCCCATGTATCACCACCTTGAGAATATAGCTGTGCTGTCATTCATTCGTACGGACGCACACCACACTGCACGTAGTAAACGCTGGTGCAGAATGCAGACGCAGACAAGCGGTCAGTGGTGAAGATATGAATCATGTTATTGTTCATAAAGGGATCGATCAATGTACTGGTATGAATTACTGCAGACGGTATGGATCGGATCTACACTTGGTAGTAGTTATGGGTCTGACCTACGATCTACACTTGGTTATGGATCTGATCTACACTTGGTAGTTATGGGTCTGATCTACACTTGGTAGTTATGGATCTGATCTACACTTGGTAGTTATGGATCTGATCTACACTTGGTAGTAGTTATGGGTCTAATCTACACTTGGTAGTAGTTATGGATCTGATCTACACTTGGTAGTAGTTATGGGTCTGATCTACACTTGGTAGTTATGGGTCTAATCTACACTTGGTAGTAGTTATGGATCTACGATCTACACTTGGTAGTAGTTATGGATCTGATCTACGATCTACACTTGGTAGTAGTTATGGATCTGATCTACACTTGGTATTCCTCCCATGATTCGGATCTCTACTCCCCTCGTGGATCTTGCTTTGTCACATCTCCTTGTGTCCAGCAGCTATGCGTCACACTAGTTATTGCAGACGGCTGATTCATGCGACCCCCCCACCCCTAACTTATTTGTCCGGAATCTCCGGTGAGTAATAGGAGCCGTATGCGATCCCCTCCTGGTCGACTGTGACTTTCATTTTGAGGTTTGTCGTTCGGCTATGTTATTGGACCACCCTGGTCTGTTTGTGTGTGTGTGGAGAGAGGAGCAATGATGAAGGAGTAACATCATCTTTGGAAATGCCCTAGAGTAGCGAATTATGGCCAGCACGAGAGGAGACCAGAACAATCAATCACCGATGCGCTCAGTGAGGCCAAAGGAACAGTGTGTGACCTGTGCATGTCACCTGAACAGTTTGTTTTGCCATATAAGGTGGTGTTTTGAGACTTTGTGCAAATTGATGTAATGGCTAAAAATATCGAAAAGGCACTTGGACATGTTCCTTGTTCATTTGCTATTTGTTGTTGTTATTGTTATTATTAGGAAATATATTCTGTGAAATCCACAGAAAAGGTACATGTTATCCATCAAGAGCAATAAAGCATTACGAAACGACAAGGCCAGTGAAGTAATGAAATGAAATCTACACTCTCATCCTTGGCACGTTCCTTTCAAAACCCAAACAATTTCATGGGAAATGGATAAAATGTGTGTGTGTGTGTGTGTGTGTGTGTGTGTGTGTGTGTGTGTGTGTGTGTGTGTGTGTGTGTGAGTGTGTTTGTGTGTGTGTGCGTGTCTGTGGGTGTCTTTCCACAGATAACCCTGAAGATTACAAAAGCTCTGACTGTTTCTCTATTCCGTGCTATAAACTGGCACAGAGTAGGCACAGAGATTCACTCACAATGACATTATTGTTGCTTGACCTAACCGGGCACACACACACACACACACACACACACACACACACACACAGGCACACACACACACACACACACACACACACACACACAGGCACAATCCTTCGCTACACACTACTACATAAACATGCACACACAAATGCCCACTCTCTCCCAGGCATGCACTCTCTCTCTCTCCCTCTCTCTCTCTCTCACACTCTCACACACACGGTGCCATCTCCAGCTCTCCCTTACTCCTCTGCTCCAGTCCTCTGCCTCAGCTCATCTCATCCAGAGCTCAGACCATTATCCCATCTCCTCATTACCCTCAGAGAGAGAGAGGGAGAGAGAAGAGAGAGAGAAAGAGAGTGATAAGGAGCAAGAGAGTGGGAGAGAGAGAGAGGGAGAGAGTGGGAGGGAGAGGGAGCGAGAGATGGGGGGTGGAAGAGAGACAGGAATTACCCCCAGCGAGAGGAGGAAGAAAAGAAAGAAGGAGAGACAGAGCCAGATTACCTTTTAAAGTGATAGAGAGAGAAATGAAGGGACACCAAAGCAGTGAGAGAGATAAAGAGAGAGATAGAGAGAGAGAGAGAGAGAGAGAGAAAAGGCAAAGAGATGCAGAGAAATTGCCTCCAGAGAAATGGAAATAAAGAAATTGCATTTGAGGGAGAGATGCTTTTCGGGAGGGGGTGGGGGTGGAGGTGGGGGAGGGGGGGGAGGGGGAGGAGGTGGGGAGGTTTTAAACAAAAGAAAAAACACAAAAACATAGCTCTAGAGACCAAGAAAGACCTACAGGCGTGCAAAACTAAAAGATAAACTAAAAGCACAGGAAAAAAAAGAATAAACAAACAAACAAAGAAAGACGGGGAAGAAGTAAAAAAGGAAGGAAGGTTATGTCGAGTGTAGCCTTCCTTAGTGATGGACCGGCCAGTCACTTGCGGACGTGACGTGAGGTGCACACACAGTCAGCTGTGGGCCTCTGTAGCGTAGTGGCAGCACAGCCTCAGACTCCGGAGGAGGGTGCTCTCACTGACCGGTGTATAAACAGGTGTCAGGTGTCGTCCGTGTTTTTCTGATCCAGCATGCTTTGGTCAACGCACGTCTTGGCTCCCCAGGTGTTCGGCCGGTGTTTGCGCTCAGAGAAACTCTGTCCTGAACAGTCTCAATAATGTAAACGGGAGACCGTAGCATTCTGGCACAGGACTGAGCCATAAACAATCTGTACATTTACGTTTATGTTTTTTTTTATTTAGCAAACGCTTTTATCCAAAGCCACTTACAAAATGAGGAATAACATTCAAGTTACAATGGCATCCAAGCCAATAAACACTGTGCTTCAGGAACCTGGAAGGCATGATTGTAATTGAATTGGCTGATGTGGGAGCCTGGAAGGCAGGGTTGTGATTTGATTGGCTGATGAGGGAGCCTGGAAGGCAGGGTTATGATTTAATTGGCTGGTGTGCTCAAATATCAACCTGTCATGAATCCAAAAGTCAATCAAGCACTGCCTCTTTATGGTCTGTCCACATTGTCTCTGACAGTGATTTGGATGGCAAACTGTTTTAATTGTTTTCTTTTGATAACCACTCTAGCTCATGACAATGTCCAAGGCACTTGCCACAGTGATAACTCATTTTGATGCTACGCTGACTTATAATACAGAGAATGGCATTGCTCTGGCATTGCTTATGCACTCCTGGAGTGCCTGGTATTGCACCATGTTCTTGTTAGTGGTAGGAATGTGACCCTTTTTGTCAGTTGTACATGCACTAGGTAAACCCTTGGTACTAAATGGTGTTGAAGTGGTACAAATACCAATTCTTCCATCATGTTGCTATGAAGAACATAATCTATTCCATTCTTTTCTGTTCTGTTCTATTTTATTCTGTTCTACTCTATTTTAAAATATGTCTCCACCACATGCCTTAATCAGACGCATTAGCATAATGTGAGACAGCAGGCACTCTGGTGTCTCAGATAGCTTGTCTTGGGTTAGCCGCGGGCCAGCCGTCCTTGCTCCGTCGTTAGAGAGGGTGTGTTGTGTTGTCTTGTGGGGGGGATTGGTCTCATGTGCCACCTTAATAGGCCTTTTGATTGGGAATGAATGTGGGGCTTGTCTCTGTCCCTCGTGTGTTTTTCTCCACAAGAGTCCATTTTTGTCCCTTCTTTTTCTTCTTGTTTATTCCTCTCGTCCTCTTTCTTCTTCTTCTTCTTCTTCTTCTTCTTCTTCTTCTTCTCATTTTTTTTTATATTACTTGTGCCTTGAGCTATTCTCTTGCTGCATGCATATTCTTCCATCTACAATCCTGTACAATATGCTTGGGATAGAAGTCTCTGTTTAAATGACGCCTAAAATGAATGTCATTAATGAAATGAAGTTTAATGAAAACTAAAATCCTGATGTGATATCATCAATTTCAATCATCCCTGCATTGTTTCAGATTGTAATGTGAGCCTGCTAAGTGCTAACATGAAGGCCAGTGTTCATCCCCGTACATTGTGTAATGTATATTATTGTGTAATGTACGGGTTGGTTTAGGCTGAACATCAGGTGAGCTCTGACTCCTCATATAGTGAAAGTAGCCATGGAACTCCACAAATATGAATATTGTATGTGGAGTTATTTAATGTTGATATCATACCTTTAAGCTTTTATGTGTGGGTTTTTGAAAATTTTAACATAAGATTCCGTTCCGCAACAATTCAAGGTCCTAAAATTCTATGTTGAATTCAATGAACCCAGATATTCTTTAGAACGTTCATTTTCCAACATTTCCACCACACCGGTGTGACGGTACACCCTTAAGGGTTAGTGCTGCTTAAAGGTATCAACATTAGATAACTCCACATGTACTGTACATATTTTCCATGGTTTGCATTAATCTTGCTCTTTGTTTGTATTAAGGCCCATAGAGTTTGACGCAAGACAGTTTGCCGTTCTGGTTAGTAACCTATTTGGGCTTGTTGAAGTACTTAATTGCAACATGGGACCTTCTTGTTTTTCACATTGAGTCACAGCAGCTCTCAAGACATTCTACAGCATGATGAAGCAGATTTTTTTTTATCTTGTTCTGGGTATTTGCAGTAGCACTAAAAAAGACCCATTGTTTGCATCGATGATAACATACAAATGTGA
>NC_063195.1:17986043-17991043 GCF_017589495.1 Alosa alosa
TACAATATGTGTCACCACCAACCACACACTAGTTACCTGATATGATCCAACACACATTCACCCCCATGTGTCACCGCCAGAGAATACAGAACGGATCGGGGGCAAGGCAAGGCTATCATTAGCCTCACATTAAAGGAGCAGTATGGGGCTTTTAAAATGAATGCAGAACACGAATGCAGAATCGGCTCAGAGTTGTGACTAAAAAATGTTGGACTGCATTGTTGCCTCTGTGGCTTCTTCCCACCCCAAGTATCTCCCACTGCCTGTGTGTGAGTGTGTGTGTGTGTGTGTGTGTGTGTGTGTGTGGTGTGTGTGTGTGTTTGTATGTGTGTTTCTGAAGGAATTGGTGGAGCAGTGGGCTCTAGGAGGGTGAGTCAGAGTAACGGTACTAATAGCAGTGTGTGTGTGTGTGTGTGTGTGTGTGTGTGGGGGGCGGTTTGTTTTCTGTCTGATTGGTGCTTTAAGCAGAGAAAGTGTCAGGGTGTTGCAGTACTACTACACTCAACACATACATTTTGCTAATTAGTAACGACCTGAAACTCACACACTCTCTCTCTCTCTCTCTCTCTCTCTCACACACACACACACACACACATAGGTGCACACACTCACACACACACTCACACACACACACACACACTCCACAGATACACACACACACACACACACACACACACACACACACACACAGATACACACACACACACACACACACACACACACACATGGGGTGCACACACATGCCACACACACACACACACACGCACACAGTTTGTATTCAGTATTCAATCTGGTATTCATTTCCTGTGACTCATCAAATTTCATTCACACACACACATCAACAGCAGGGCTTAAAATTCATTTTTCAAAATGGGGAATTTCCCCATAGGTTATTCATGTAGGGGGATTTACACAAATTTGGGGGGGGGGTCGATTCTGATACCAAGTCAAGAATTGCGATTTCAATGCTTGATACTTTTTTTTAAAAAAAGTGTTTGATTTGGGGGCCCCACCCTGACATCATCAGTAATATATACTGTAGTGGGATCATTCACAACAGTGGACATCCTAGATTCTGCTTGACTTCTCCACACACACAAACACACACTGAAAATGATAGCTTATGTGATATGTTTCTATCATATATTTTTAATTCATATAGAGTGTATTTATTTAATAATGCATTTTTAAAGTATAGCATTTTACTAGTAATTACTACTAGCTAAACATATTTAGTCATTTGAATGCCTCATATTGATTTAACCTATAACACTTAGGCATATCTTTAATGTGGTGTGTAGGTCAATTGAGTGCACATTGGTGATGAGTAGGTGTAATTGAGTGCCTGTCACTTTAAGAAAATACCTGAGAGTAATTCTATGGAGTAATTATCCCCCTTCAACCTGACGGTTTTAGGCTATAATTAAGCTAGTGAACAAAAGTTGTGCATAGTGCGGTATGTGTGTATGCAAATCATTATGTTTTCTATGTCATTAGATACAAGAAATGTTGACATGTGAAGACAATCTTTCTGGGATCAAGTGTTGGCGTGACCTGAGCTAGCAGGATAGTTACCAAGGAGCTCTTTCCAGATGTAAAAGTTTGCCATGGTGGCGTAGCCTAGAGTAAAGCGTGGTTCTCTCTCTCTCTCTCTCTCTCTCTCTCTCTCTCTCGTGTGTTATTATTGTGTCCTGCATGAAGCTATGTTCAATTCAACTCGGTAGTTGATCAGTCCGGTCAATAGCACCCCGCATTCAATGCATAGCTTAATGATTAGGCTATATTAACGCCATCAGACAGGCTGTAAAAGTGTATCTGGGGAATTTCTCGCATTATGTCAAAGTCAAAGTCAAAGTCAGCTTTATTGTCAATTTCTTCACATGTTCCAGACATACAAAGAGATCGAAATTACGTTCTCACTATCCCACGTGAAGACAAGACATATTTGCAATTTAAGTCCACAGACAAACATAACATTCAAGTAAATAAAAAGTAAGTAAATAAGTAAATAAGAGGGCACATATAATAATGAAAAAATAAGAGCAGCAAAATTTGGTTGAAATTGTGCATGGACAGTCAATAAATGATGGCTAGAGTTGCGGGACTTGAACAAATTATCATAATACCCGAATCCAAATTGAGTGAAATTTAAGCCCTGAACAGAGAGAGAAAAAAAGGTTTTCTAGACGTATTCATTTATGTATGAATTTGATCACAATTATCAATGTCACAGCCTTATTTCCTGTGATTTATATATCTTATGAAAATGTGTGGACAGACACAGACACACACACACACACACACACACACACACACAACACACACACACACACACACACACACACACACACACACACACCAGTTTTCCTATCAGAAAATGAGATTTCATGGTTTGAGGCATGGCTTTAAATTACTATTTCAGGCTGCCGGGACATTTCAAGGGTCTGGCATCCTAGAGGCACTTGACCCTTAAAAAAACATGAAGTTCTCTCCTTCATTCACTCTCTTGCCATTTCCCAAATGTTGTGTCTCTTATTCCTCTCATTGACTGTCATGCTCTCTATCTCTCTCTCCATCTCCCTCTCTTTTTCAGTGTGTGTTTGAGATAGAGAGAGAGAGAGAGAGAGAGAGAGCAGGGAGAGGAATAGAATGAGTGGGAAAGGAGGAATAGAGAGTGAGGAGACAGGGAGAGAGAGCAGGGAGAGGAATAGAATGAGTGGGAAAGGGAGTGAGAGAGAGAGAGAGAGAGAGAGAAAGAGGGAGAGAGCAAAAGGGAAAGAGAGATGGATGGAGAGTGGGATAACTCTTTGTCCTTCACCTGATTGCATCATGCCGTGCCTGGCAAGCTCACTCTGCAAAGTTCCCCCCAAAAAGGGTAAAGTGCTGGACCGCCGCCGAGAACCTGACCCACTGCAGATAAAGTCGCCCGAGCACTCAGCGTGTGTGTGTGTGTGTGTGTGTGTGTGTGTGTGTGTGTCTGTCTGTCTGTCTGTCTGTCTGTCTAGGGTGACACACGAGAGTGGACATGAGTTTCAGCTATGAGAGGGAATAGAATAAAAAGGGCATAGGATAAAAATCACTTGTGTTGTGTTTTTAATGTTATTCTCTTCATATTTAAGTTGCTTTGGATAAGAGCGTCTGCTAAATGAATAAATGTACATGGATGTAAACGGTGGTATCATTTGTTAAAAATACATAAAAATAAGTGGTTGATACCAGTATGTTGTTTATTGTAAATCACATGTTGTGTTAAAGCTTCATATGTTGTGTATTTCCAAGTTGTCTTCTTTAAAGACCCTGATTACAGACAAACTACATTCAGCATGGCCTTTAAATAAGACAGTGCTGAATGTAGTTTGTGGTCTGTGATTAAGGCAGTCATGCCTCTTGCATATGTATGGAGAACTCACCTCATCTCTCTCCCTCTCTCGGTCTCATATGTATGGAGAACTCACCTCATCTCTCTCCCTCTCTCGGTTTCTCTCTACAGATCCAGTGAGCCCCGATAACGGTTGAAACAGCCTAGGTCCCTCTGCGGAAAGACCTCACACACACACACACACACACACACACACACACACACACACACACACACACACACACACACACACCTCCACTGCCCCATTTAACCCTGACACACACACACACACACTGATCCTCCTCATCTCCACCTCCTCCACTCCGACTGGTAGCCCGATGTCCAGCCCCAGTAGCGGCAGTCCGGAGAGGGAGGGGGGCCCGATGGCCGTGGGCCGACTGGAGAGCCTCTCGTCCCCCGCGGGGCTGGACGGCGACCCCCCCTCCATGGGGAGCCCCGTGCTGAGCCCGGACTCGTCTTCCCACGATGCCGCTCTGTCGGCACCGGCCGCATCGCCGGCCGACTCGGAGAACCTCAGCCCGGACGAGCTGGAGCTGCTGGCCAAGCTGGAGGAGCAGAACAGGTGAGGAAGGGGGACCGGTTACAGTGTGACACCAGAGCAGATGAGGGGACCGGTTAGAGTGTGACATCAGAGCAGATGAGAGGACCGGTTAGAGTGTGACACCAGAATAGATGAGGGGACCGGTTTGAGTGTGTCACCAGAGCAGATTAATAGGACGGATTTGAGTGTGACACCATAGCAGATGATTGCACTCGTTTCAGTGTGGCACCAGAATAGATGAGGGGTACCGGTTAGAGTGTGACACCAGAGCAGATGAGGGGACCGGTTAGAGTGTGACACAATAGCAGATGAGGTCACTGGTTTGAGTGTGGCACCAGACGAGATGGGGGAGTGGTTTGAGTGTGACAATAGAACAGGTGATGGTGTGACACAAGAACAGAAGAGGGGACCAATTTAAGTGTGACATCGGAGCAGAGGAGCTCAATTTCATTGACACTTCAGCAGGATAGGGGACAGGTGTAGGTGTGACAGCGGATCAGGTTTTGGGACTGGTTTCAGGGTGACACCAGAGTAGGGGAGAGAAGCGGTTTTACTGTGTCACCAAACTAGGTGAGAGGACCGGTTTAAGTGGGACACAAGTACAGGTGAAGGAACTGTTTTCACTGTGACACCATAACTAGGGAGAGGACCAATTTAATTGTGACACCGGAGCAGGGAAGGGGACAGGCTTCACTGTAACAACCATTGAAAGTCAGGCTGTGTTTTACTGTTACAGCTGATCATATGAAAGAAAGCACCACTAACATTAACTAGTGTGGTGATCAGGTAGGAACCTTGAAGAGGGAACAGAGAACAGCTCTGCAGAGAACTGCAACTGTTCTCAGGAGATGGTTATCATTATAATAGCATATAGTAGTATATCAGGGATCTCTTTAATCCGCAAAGCCCAGAGGGCCCTATAAGATTCACTGCAGGGGGTTCAACAAAGAATTTGAGCCCAATTTGTTTTCTTCACATGAAAAGAAAACAACAGAAAAATATGAATCTGTCAGTAATTATTATTTGAATGGCTTAACAACACCATCACAAACTTTTATACGTGTATACTTTCATACACTG